>NC_053024.1:426921-530523 GCF_003073215.2 Triticum urartu | reverse complement strand
TAAATATCCCTATCCCACATATAAACCACCAATATAATGGAGTAGTTATTCAAATTTGCCGATGCTATGCATAAATGACTTGCCAACTACATGTACTAATAAGCTATTAACTGGTAAACTCATGGCATATTTAGACATTAATTTAATTGTAAATATTGACATAATGGCACAAGGGTAACCAAAAGTCCATGTAGAATCCGGTACTTTTACACAAAGACACGACTATTTTGTATCATGGATCTAATGAATTAGAAAATATTGAAGAGAGTCCCTTACAAATGTTGTGCTAGTTAAATTAAAAGCTGCATAACATTTTCGAGAGTGAGATTTTTAAGCCTATGCTCGGATTCCTATCTATCTTGGCCATTGGTTTGGTTTGGATCTCGACGGAATTCAAGTGGGTACCACTGGGATTTTGGTTCAAGTCAATTTTAGACATTCAGGAACGACCTAAGCTAATAAGTGCCCATATATTTTCTCAACTTTTGCCATATTACCTAGGGCCTAGGACATGAATGTTTTCCCGGTAACCAAACAATGTGTCGATCGAATAGGCGCCTCGCTAATTCAAAGGATTTTTCATAGGAATTTTGAAGGACTAGAACCTCTCCGGATTTTTGCTGATCATTTGATTTGGAGGCTTGAATTCCATAGGATTTTTTCTTATAGAATCATTTGTGTTTCCAACTATATATGTGTTTTTCCTATTTCTGTGTTTTTACAATGCTATGAATCAAAGTGGCCCTAAACATTATTATGACTATGTAGATTAGCTGTATTGAAATCTCAAAAATGTGTGTGGCTAATTATTTTGGTGGCAATCAATGATATGTGGTAGAATTGGAAGATAACTGCCGAACGACCTGACGCCTTTATATCTGAAAAAAAATCCACCTCGCGTTCCACGGGAGAGTGACGCTAATTAATATTTTAATTAAGTAAATAAAGCTAATATATGCCAACAGTATAGAAGCTAACCTGTGGCGACTGGCAAGCCAGTCAGGTCGCATAGTAGCTGAGCAGAGACCCAAAAAAATACAACCTCGCGCTCCACGCGAGGGTGACGCCAATTAAGTAAAATAATGCTACTATCAATTTAAGCCATGGCACGGTCTATTTAAAGCCCGCTCTCGTTCGTATCATATAGTACGGACATCAGATTACGTCAAGCTGAGCAGAGAACAAACAGCCAGTGATCGATCCGAGGCACCAAGAACAATGGCGGCCCAGGCACCGGCGATCGAGGTTCCCACTGATGCCGAGCTGCTGCAGGCTCAGGCCGACCTGTGGCGCCACACCCTCTACTACCTCACCTCCATGGGGCTCCGCTGCGCCATCAAGCTCGGCATCCCGACGGCCATGCACAACCTCGGCGGGGTCACCTCGCTGCCCGACCTGGCGGCCGCGCTCTCCATCCGATCTATAAATTTCTAATTCTTTGTATACTCTTTACTTTTATAATTTTAAGACACAACATGCTACGTTGCCTAAGAAGCTTTTTCGGATGATAACTCATCTGATGTTAATCTTAATAGTGCCCTTAATGACTTTGCATCAAGAAACGCCCGAAGAAACCTTTTTTGAAGCAATGGAGTATTATTGTTGTCGATGGAGTGAGTCGAATTTGTTTCTTTTTTGAGGTAATCATGTCATTTTAGTTTTGTTTTGCTATCTTCTGAGTATTTCTGTCGTAATATGGCATTGTCCAATAATTATAATAGTCAAATTTCAAACTAAAGATGTGTGGTTGAAAGATTACTCTCATTATTGTCCAATATATATATATATATATATATATATATATATATATATATATATATATATATATATATATATATATATATATACATATATATATATATACACACACATATATATATATATATGATCTTACGACATAGGGGCCCATGTCGTCGAGTTCGCCTAGGGCCTCCCAAAACACAGGGCCGGCCCTGGCAGTGAGCTATTGCTTCATCTTCATTGTATCATTTTTTTTGTGAGATGTGAGAAGAGAGGAGGCTGATCTGGTCTGATCTCATCCCCATGCACACGTCTGACGTGTAGAGGCCGAATGCATCGTAACTGACAACGAGATGGATAACGACTGTTAGGGGACACGTAACATGCAGGAGCTTGACAGATCAACTGGCCAACATATGTCCGTCCGTTCAAGTCTCAACATGCTAATTCTGCTTGCACTGCATGAAGATACTACCTTCAACATGCCTGCCGAAACATGTCTTGAAGAAAGCACTCATCTTTATATTCATATATACAGAAAACAGCGTGCGTGCGTACACCTGAATGAACATGCCACGGTCGGCCGATGGACTACTCAAAAGAACAAGATCGGTCACGTTCATACGCAATACAAAACACATGTAGAACATAGATGCCTGTCGGCTCGCTAGCTACGAAATGTTTTAGTTTTACAAGTACAGGGCGGTGTAGCTAATCAACAGGTGTCACTCATGATCTTGGTCCCATCTTTTCGTACAATAATAATAGTAGCAAGATATCAATCTTTTTGTCAGAAAAAAGCCAATAGCAATGTGGTATCTGGCATGCATGATTGCACCTCGCATGTGATTGGTTGGAGGGATGATGGATATATATGGACAAATGGGCCACATGCCACATGACGATGGGATGTGCAGGAGATGCGATCGCGATATGTGTCCCCCGCCGTCGAAAAAGACGTTTAGCTGATTATTAATCAAGTACTCTCCTTTTTCCCTTTCCTGAGAGAGAGCTGGATGTTGTGTTTTGAAACAGATTCGCCTCCAACTCCACCTCCGCCTTCATCACCAAAGCGCCGCAAAACACAAGCATCTATAGTTGGCTTCTCAAACCCACCGGACAGACTGTCCGGTACCAAAAACATGATCTAATCAGATTTTCCAAACTCATCCGAGCTGACCGGCACCACTCAAAACCAGACCAAATCTGGTGCGGGTTTGGGGAGGCCAGGAAGCGCCTGGGCGTGTCCATCACTTTGGACGTGCCCATCCTAGCCAACCCGGATCCCACATATATCTCACATTCAGACGAACCCTAGACTGAAGTCGACACAGTACACTCCACTCTCTCTTCCTCTCCTCCTCTCCTCGTTCCCCTTCTTCTGATCTATGGCGAGCGACGGCAGTAGCACGGTCTCCAGTGGAAGATCCCGCCACATATATCCCACATCCGAACGAGCAATGCTAAGCTTGGCAACGTAGAGGAGATCGCCCTCCACATCCCACTGTGGGGATCACGGCTAGACTGGGGCAGCGGCAGCGGAAGCTCGGGTTCCACATCAGCCCTTATCGCCTAGCAACGCGGTGTGGGTGACATCTTCGCCCCCTCGCGTCCAGCGCCCAGCTCTGACCGTCCCCCCCCCCCCTGCAGGTACGCCGCCCCTCTCCGCATGCTCTACCAGCTCCGGAGGGCGTCCCCGGCCATCGGTAGGTACTCGTGCACTTGCCGACACCGCCGCGGATGGGGACACATGAATCCGAGGCGGCGAGGGAGACAGCGAGGGAGGTGTGGGCCGGGAATAAGTGGATCCGGAGAAGACGCTCCGCCGCAAAAACGCTCCGGCTCGCCATCGAGCAGTCGGAACAAGAGGCAACGGCATAGGCATAGGGCAAGGCGAAGGCCGACCGGCTGGCTAGGAAATGGTAATTTTGTTTTCTGCCCTTCTTCGTTTCTTTGTTTTATCTAAATTTTTTTATGTTTAGTACTGCCCGTCGATGAAAACTTGTTTTTTCTGTTGTTGTCCAACGACTACTACGATGTGAATTATGTTGATTATGTCCGAACTACTCCCTTTGTCCCTAATATAAGAGCGTTTTTTTACAGTATTGTAGTGTCAAAAACGTTTTTATATTATGGAACGGAGGGAGTATGTCTTTTGTTGGTCTACGTAGGTTTAGAGCAACTCCAACGGGCCGACCCAAACGGACGGTGTTTTTGTCCGCTTTTTGTCCGTTTGGATCGGCCGGCCGCCCGCCGTCCGCCCTCTTTTAGTTCTGGGTCGGCAGTGCACCCAACGGGCTGACCCATTTCATGGCCGCGCGCGTTTTAGATCATGTCGTCGCCTTGATTTTGGCTCTCCAGCGCGTGGGGAATGTTCGCGCGCGCGGTGGAAAACGGCCTAGCGCGCGCTGGTTTTGGCGCTCCAGCGCGCGGGAAAGGTTCGCGCGCGCGCGCCGCGTCATGCCCTCATTATAAAGAAGGCGCTCCCTCCATACTCTGTCCGCCGCCCACTCTCGCCGCCTCTGCGCCACCATGTCGATCCGCCGCCTGGGCGCTTCGGATTATCGCGGAGTCCGCGAGCTCCGCTCCGGCTCCTTCTCCTCCGAGATCTACTTTCGCGAGAAGCGTCTCATCCTTGGCACCTTCGACACCGCAGAGGAGGCGGCCCGCGTGCACGACGCGGCGGCGTGGCGCCTCCGGAGGCCTCGTCGGGATATGAATTTTCCCACCGTGTCGAGCCAGCAGGCGCAGGATCTGGCGCCTCTCCCGCGGCTTTTCACCGACGAGGATCGTCGTGTCCATCGGAGGCGACAGCGTCGCCTCGCCATCGCAGAGAAGGACGTGGAAGCCATGGTGGCGTGGCGCGGAGGCTTCCCGCAAGAAATCGTCGACGAGCGCCAGTTCTACAGGCAATTAAGGTTGGAGAGGGACGCGAGGAGGAGGGAGCGAGGCGCCTGTCGGGAGGGCAAGCGTTCGCGGAAGCGGGCAGCTCAATTGAAACTGAAGCTACGAGAAACCTCGGGTTGGAACTTTGAAGACGAGCAGTTTGCTGACGCCTACATCCAGACGTCGGAGGAGGACATTACCGAGTCGGAGTCAGAAAGCGACGAGTAGTGGTCTTTTTCTTTTATCTGTGTACGCTAAAACTATCTATGTATTCATTTTAAATCTAAAAAAATGGCCGGCCGCATCGGCGACGTAGCAGGCGGGCGAGTGTGTGAATGCAATGTGCCACCGACCAGCGGGCCCGGTGAGGAAAGTGGGCGAGCGCGTGGGTGTCCGTCTTGTGTCCGCGCCGACGTAAATCAGGCTGGTGGGATTATGCTAGGGAAAAATCGGTGGGGGTGCTCCTTGGATTGATTGTGTTATTAGGAGTATCCAATCGGAGTAGAGATTGCAACGAATATCGAATCGTATCACATAAATACAAAGATTAGCTGGGATGTTATCTTTGCATGCAAAAAAAGAAACAACCGTGATTCCTTGCCCTTTACCTCATGTTGATTATTGGGCATATATATATAAATAGTACACGTACACCCGAACAAAGATACCTGTCATCGTTTCTCAGAAAACCTACTCTGCTACTGCTATAGACGATCGAGGGGCAAACAATTTCTCCATGGACAAGCTGTATAGGAACCGTTCCCTTGCACCAATCATACTGTCGGTGCTTCTTGTCACGTGCTTCACTACGACCCATGTGCACTGTAAGTTGATTTCTATTATATTTACCGACAAGCGTTTACGTCTTTTCTGAGTGATTGCCTATTTGTTTGTTTGTTCATCTGTGGAAATTGTGAAGCGTCTCAATCTTCATACATGAAGACCCACGATGTCTATATTGATTGAGGGGGGTTCGGTACAGGATGCGGCAGCGTCGAGGCTAACCACCAGAGATATTATAGGAGGGTTTAGGAGATAAGAGAGAGATAAACATAGAATGAATAACCTCCTAACTACCCTACCGTGTGCCTCAAGGCCACGCTAATAACCTGCACAATATTATGTTTAACACTCTCCCATAATCACAACTATGACAAGTTGAGATTACGTTTAAACTCTTCAAAACTATTGACTGCCAAACCTTTAGTGAATCCATCTGCAAGCTGATTTTTGGATGGTATAAATCTTGATCTCAAGCTGTTTATTGGTAACACGTTCTCTCACAAAATGAATATCTATTTCAATGTGCTTTGTTCTGGCATGGAAGACTGGATTCGCAGACAAGTATGTAGCACCAAGATTATCACACCATAAACACGGCGGCTGAGTCTGAATTACTCCAAGTTCTCTGAGCATGGATTGAACCCAAATGATTTCTGCTGTTGCATTTGCTAGTGCTTTATATTCTGCTTCTGTACTTGACCTGGAAACAGTGGCTTGCTTTCTTGCACACCATGATATTAAGTTAGATCCATAGAAAATGGCAAAACCACCTGTTGACCTTCTATCATCCAAGCAACCAGCCCAGTCTGCATCTGAGAATGCACTAACAAATGTGGAAGATGACTTGCTGAGTGTGAGACCCAAGTGTATAGTGTTGCTTATATACATGAGAATTCATTTTGCAGCTGTCCAGTGTGCTGTGGTGGGTGCATGAAGATACTGACACACCTTATTAACTACAAAAGAGATGTCAGGTCGAGTAAGAGTCAAGTACTGAAGTCCACCAACTAGACTTCTGTAACCAGTGATGTCCTCTTGATGCAATGGTTCTCCTTCTGTCAAGGACAAGGGTTCTGAACTAGACAAGGGTGTTGGTGAAGATTTACAATTCTGCATACCAATCCTACTTAGCAGTTCTGTGGCATACTTGGCTTGAGATAGATGAATACCATTGCTATGTTTCTTGACTTCAATACCCAAGAAGAAATGCAGATCTCCCAAATCCTTGAGAGCAAACTCAGAGCCTAAATCCTTAAGCAGTGCTGTCACAGCTCCATCAGAAGAACTAGTGACAATGATATCATCAACATATATCAAAACAAATATGGATGTTCTATGCTTGTTATAAATGAACAGAGATGTGTCAGACTTTGATGGAACAAAGCCAAGTGACTGAAGTTTCATACTTAACCGTGAATACCATGCTCTGGGTGCCTGTTTCAAACCATACAGGGCTTTATCAAGCTTGCAGACATATGAAGGTGCACTTTTATCCTCAAACCCAGGAGGTTGTTCCATGTACACTTCCTCTTCCAGAACACCATGAAGAAACGCGTTCTGAACATCTAGCTGTCTCAGACTCCATCCCCTGGACACAGCTATTGATAATACAAGACGGATTGTTGCAGCTTTAAAAACAGGACTAAACGTATCCTCATAATCTATGCCATACCTTTGCTTGAATCCCTTTGCTACAAGTCTTGCCTTGTATCTATCTATGGTACCATTAGATTTTTTCTTGATTCTGTAGACCCACTTACAATCAATCAGATTTCTGCCTAGTCGTGGGGGCACTAGGTGCCACGTTTTATTTTTTCGCAATGCCATGATTTCATCTTCCATGGCTGCCTTCCACCTTGGATCATCAAGTGTTGTTACTAAACTGTTAGGCTCGCCAGTTGTACAAGACATACCAATCTTAGAGAAATTTTTGTAATTTAAACGAGTAGTTACTCCCTTCTGTAGCCTTGTGCGCAGCGCCACAGGAGAAGCCACAGGAGGCGGAGCCACATGAGATCCACCATCTGCGCCAGGCGCTGGCGAGCCAGATCCCGAGGGGGATTCTGTCGCTGCTGCTGGCGACCGCGACCAAGGCGAGGTGGCGGGCCCGGGCGAGTCCAGCCGGTCGGAAGTGGCGGGCCTCGGCGAATCCGGCGCGGGCCAATCAGGCGAGCGAGGCCCGGCTGCGCAAGTGTCCTCTCGCCACGCGTCATCTGCCGATTGGTGCGGGGCAGCGACGTCGCTTTCGCGACCGCTCACACGCTCGAGGCCCGGGGCGCAACCAGGTGCTGCCCGTCCTGTCCGTTCGGATCCCGGAGAGGATGCTGCCTCCTGTCGTGGGGATCCCGAGGCAGATCCTCCTTGATGCGCGTCGGTGTCTCCAGCTGGGGAACACATGAAATCTTGCCCGTTTTGCCTCGGATTTTCACCATTTGGACTGATTTCTGCAACAGTAATCTCAAGCATAATTTGATGATTAGATGCAAGTTGATTAGTACTATTATTTTCTCCCCCATGATCAATGCCGGATAAGGATGAGGGCAAGAGAAGAATTTCTTTGCGGAGCAATGCGCCGGCATTTGGGTGGAGTTTGGCAAAGGGAAAAACTGTTTCATCGAAGACGACATCTCGAGAGATATACACATGTCCTGTGGCTACATCAAGACACTTGACGCCTTTGTGTTGTGCACTGTAGCCTGTAAACACACATTGTGTCGACCGAAGATGCCAATATCAACAATGTGCCTATGCTTGCGCTCTGCTGAACCGTTTTGTTGGTGAGCGTGAGGGCAAGAAACATGATGAGAGATTCCTATACGTTGGAAGAAGGAGTTGAGTTTTTCGTACTCACCACCCCAGTCTGACTGCATAGCAAGTATTTTGCAATCAAATTGTCGTTCTACCAATGCCTGAAAGTTAAGGAAAACTTGGAAAACACCGGAGCGTTTTTTAAGGAGGTATATCCAAGTATACTTGCTAAAATCATCAATGAAGCTCACGTAATAGGTATGGCGTCCAACAGAGGAGGGAGCCGGTCCCCAAACGTCTGAAAACACAAGTTGCAAAGGTTTTGTGGACACACGTGTAGATATAGGATATGGTAACTGGTGACTTTTTGCTCTTTGGCAAGAGTCACAAATAGTTTCACGATCATGCTCATCAACAAAAGCGAGCTTATTTTTGCTAAGAATCTGATAAACAATGGAAAAAGATGGGTGGCCTAAATGATTATGCCATCGTTCGGAAGACACTTTGAAGACTCCATAGGCTTGCTTATTGAACTTGGAAATTTTGGGGATCAATGGGTAGAGGCCTTGCACACATCTACCGCGATAAAGCACCCTCCTCGTGACCTGATCCTTGATCAAAAAGAAGAAGGGATGAAACTCGATGAAAACACCATTGTCAAGAGTGATGCGATGTACGGACAAAAGATTTTTAGATGCATTTGGAATGTGAAGTACATCATCTACAAGAATATCACGGTTTGGGGTTTTAATAATAGACTCTCCAACATGACTAATCATCATACCTGGACCGTTTTCAGCGGTGTGGACGTGATCTTGGCCGTGATACTTCTCATGGATGGTCATCTTCTCAAGCTCGGAGGTGATGTTCTCATTCGAGCCAGAGTCAAGATACCAGTTCGAATCAAATCCGTATGAAGCATCGGCCGCAGCTGCAACGCGCCTTTTCCTGGAGTTATCCTCTGCATAGCACCATTTACATTCTTTGGCAATATGGTTAGTTTTCTTGCAGATCTGGCATTTGTTTTCATACTCCTCATACCCGACGAAGCGGCCCCCTTGGTTGTTGTTGTAGTAGTGGCGTGGGGGGCCATTGTTGTTGTAGTAGCCCCCGCCACCACCGCCACGATGGCCGCTGCCTTGGCCGCCGCCGTTGCCATGGTTGTTGTAGCCGCCGCCACCGTGGTTGTTGTAGCCGCCGCCGCTACCCGTGCCAGGATAGCCGCTGCTAGCGTTTTGGCCCCCACCACCAGAGTAGCCGCCGCCGCGACCACCTTGCTTCTGGTTGCGGTAGCCGCCTCTGCCGCCACTCGATCGACCTCTAGAAGTGGCGTTCGCTGATGATTTGAAGCCACCAGCGCTGCTGAACATCTCAGCGCGTTGATCGAAGTTTGCCACCATCGAGAAGAGTGCATCGACGGTGATGGGCTCGGTGCGGACGTCGAGTGCAGAGATGATGGGCTGATACTCCATATCAAGCCCAACGACGATGAAAGAGATAAGCTCGTCCTCCCCGATCGGTTTGCCTGCCGCCGCAAGCTCGTCAGAGAGGGCACGCATCTGCCCGAAGAAGGTGGAGGCCGACTGTGACCCCTTCTGGGCATTTGTGAGGGCCGATCTGATGTTATTGACACGAGACAGAGAGACCGCAGAAAACATATTTGCTAGCGCGGTCCAAATTGCATGTGATGATTCAAGCGAGGCTACTTGAACGAGTACCTCTTTTGACAGATTTCGGAGAAGATATGCTACTATTTGCTGATCTTGAACAAGCCAAGGATTATGAGCAGGGTTGGGAACTACCTGATCTTTGCCATCTTTATCTTTGCTGATGATTGTTTTTGGAGGCTCCTTTATAGTCCGATCTATGTAGCCAAACAAGCCGGCGCCCAATATCTGGGATCGTGCTTGGGCTCGCCAGAGAACATAGTTCGTCCGGCTGAGGGGTACTGAGGTGTTGTAGTTGAGGCCAGAGGAGGGGACTGCGGAGGAGGTGGACATGATTGCGGCGTGATGATTCTGGGAAGGAAACGGATGGAGGAAGATGAGCTAGATGTCGTGGAAGAGGCCTGCTCTGTATACCATGTGGAAATTGTGAAGCGTCTCAATCTCCATACATGGAGACCCGCGATGTATATATTGATTGAGGGGGGTTCGGTACAGGATGCGGCAGCGTCGAGGCTAACCACCAGAGATATTACAGGAGGGTTTAGGAGATAAGAGAGAGATAAACATAGAATGAATAACCTCCTAACTACCCTACCGTGTGCCTCAAGGCCACACTAATAACCTGCACAATATTATTTTTAACATTATCAACTATATACTTTGTTTCTAAACAGAGAAGAGACTAATATGATTATTAATATATTTTCTGTTCCACAGCAAGAATATTGGAAGAGGTGGAAAGGGTTAAGATCCATGTAAATGGACTGTGCGTTCTTAATGCGTGCATAGACCACCCACCGACTTGCTTCTACTGTTGTTTAGTAAATGATAAGTGCTACAACTCAGTTGATGAGTGCAAGGCTGACTGTCCCAAGATTTCTCCCCTGGACCCAGCGCCGGCGACGATCCTTGCACCATCGCCTCCTATCTAATCTAATTATATAGCTTAATTTTCAAGTATATATAATGCATGCATGATGTGCCGATGAATAATTTGGATGAAAATAAATGCCATGATGTTCGTGTTTCATGAGATGAGAATTGGGTGTATTTGTTTCTTTATTGCATGAAATAGTTTGTGTATAAATAGAAACTATATATTATATATATATATATTATATATATATATATATAGGACGACACTTTGGGACACCTAGGTGCCCATGCTCCTTGACTTTGCACCACTCGATTGCATTTAGATGTGTGTTGTTGTGATGACTGATTTGAAAATAATTATGATAGAATCGCTAATTGGAAACGTAATTAAGGCAGTGAGAGAAACATGCATGATAACAATTATGTAGTGGTATTAAATAGGAAAGAGAATGCCACACATGGTAATGGTGCATATTTGAGATATATTAATAGAAATAGGAGAGAGACAAATCAAAATTAATGTGTCATAATTTGTATAGGTATACAGAGATATTTTTTTCATACGTATGTTAATAAAAGGTATGTTGTACTCTTATGTGGGACGTAGTTTTTTTTTAATTAGGTATACGACACATTGGGTATATTATAGTAGGAGTGTGATACAAATCATGATTATATAAATTCTGAATATAATATTGTGGGTATATCATATTTATTTTTGGTACGTCCTATTTATTATCATCTTGGGGTATATCATATTTATTTTGAGTATACAAGTACCGAGTATGATACCTAGGACAAATTCTTGCGACATGCATGGCAAATTTATTATGAGGTATCTCCATACTCATGATATTTTTGGGTATATACATTGCGTCTCATTGGTAGGTATTTGATACCTCGGGCATGTGCCAATGATTTCGAGTAGGTACACCATTGGTATATACATACCGGATATACATATGTAATCATAATATTTCTAGGTATCCACATACTCATGATGTTTGTGGGTATATTCATTACGTCTTGTTAGTAGGTATTTGAGATACTCGAGGTATATCCATAACTTTTATTTGGTATAATACCTCGGGTATGTGTATATATTCTTATACACATAATACCATCGGTATATGTATATTTTTTATTAAGTATAATACTTATGGTATGTTTATAATTTATAAAATATAATAGCCCTCTTATGTGTATATTTTCAATAGGTATAATGCATTGATATAATATTTATAAAGGAAATATTGCTAGGAAATCAACATAATGATGTTTTTTTGGAAAGCAATCATTGACCGTTGAGGATATAGTGCATGCAAACGAAAAATGAAAAACTAGTATTTAATGAATTGCATGCCATGCACTAGTGAAAATGACCTGTCATAACGGGCCTAGGTGCCCCAAACAATTTACCTATATATATATATATATATATATGTGTGTGTGTGTGTGTGTGTGTGTGTGTTTGTGTGTGTGTGTGTGTAATTAATCCACATCATCAAAAGTAATTCCCAAATACTCAATAGTGCAGCTGCACTAATTAGGCTTCGCGAGCGCAACGTACATGACAAAAAGCTCACATTACAAAAAAAAGTAATTAGCATTCCGTGCCATCATTACACTATGAAAAAGGCATATGGCACGTACAACATTATTGGAAGAGAACAAGGAAATCCTCCATTGATTGCCCCAAAATAATCAGGAAACAATTAGAAAAAAGGCTTGCTTATAGGACTCCACAGGCATCTTGTGAGTATTGACAGACGATTTTATGGGTGGTGGTGCATGGCCGTTCTTAGTTGGTGGAGTGATTTATGCCGTTAATGAACGAGACCTCAGATTGCTTACTAGCTATGCAGAGTCATCCCTCCCTCCGCAGGTTAAAAAAACAGTTAAAAAAAAGGAAATTCACCATCCATAAAATATGATGACGAAAATCTCCTTTATTCCTCTACATGGCCCCCGCCCATCAATCTTGCTCTTCTATCTATGGTCAGTGGCGGTGTTTTTTCTCGGTCAAATAAAGTTCGGGCAAAATGTATATTATCCCAATACCTTATTTTATCCTACACTACAATTGTTGATTTATCAAGGAGCTGTACGGGATGTTTGTACTTTGAAGTAGGAGGAGCCAGGTGTCTCAAAAGACCGGTTTTGTAGTTATATTTTCCTCTTTTTTCACAATTCAATTCAATATATCGTACATCTAACTTATTTTGCTGCATTGCGTATGTACGATCGAAGGGAACCGTGCAACTCTGGTGCGCACGCAAGATCCCTCCCAGGGATTCAGCTAGCGAGACATAGGACGTGGGCCCCATCTCACGATGCATATTCTTTCTTCCTCCCGCGGCATCTTCATTTTTTCTCTCTCGCTCCCCCGCCATACATGTTGGCACGCCGGTCTCTGCAGCACGCCGGTCGCACATCCCAAAGGTCTCCCTCGCCACACCCCCGTCCCCGTGCTACAGCCAAGCCCCCAAGTGCTGAAGCAACCGACGGGGGCACCGGTGCTGCCATGGCTGGTCGGAGACATGTTATTGATTTTTTTGGTTGAACCAGGCAGAGCTGAAGTTGGATCCAATGGTTAAGTTGTTTTGCTGCAACCGGCTGTTGACTAAGGTGGAATCATCTACTGATTTTGCTACAACCGGCTAAAGTCAGGAGCTGGAACCAGTGTCTGGATTTGCTGGAAACGGTCAGAGCTGGAGCTGGAACCAGCAGTTATTTTTGTTGCAACCGTTTTGTTTGTTCTGTGGTGATGACATGCTTTTTGTTGCAACCGGCAACCCACAAAGATTCCACCAGCAAGTGTTTTTGCTACTACGACCAAGAGTGGAAGCTGCGACCATGAGACAATTGCGCCCGGCGGCGAGCTACACTTGGCAGCGACGACTATTTTGTCTTTGCTGCAACCACATATCATTTTTGCTACGGCCGGTAATAAAATTTGGTGCCATGACGACGACCATGTGTTTACGACCTGTGAGGCGAGCTACAACCGGCGGCAACGACGGCGATGTTTTTTTCTTTTTTGTTACAACCATGTCCTGTAGAAACTACAACCATGTCCTGTAGAAGCTACAACCATGACGAGATGAAATCATGGAAACCTGGGTGCCTGGGACCGGCGACGAGCGGTAACGCGAGAGAGGAGGTGGGTGCTGTCGCGTCCCGCCTGAGCGCGCGCACGCGGTGGCTGGGCCAGAGACGTTCTGCGTCGAGGGAATATTGAGAGGAAGGAGATGCCCGCATCGAGAGCAAAGCAGAAGGAAGGAGATGCCCGCATCGAGAGAATCAGACGGTTAAAAAACGAGCGCATCTGACGGCTAGGTGCGGACCGGCCGAAAGTTTGGGCCGGTCCGCCGGCGCCTCATTCCTCATTGATTCCCTCTCCCTCCCACTCTCTCTGTACGTAGTGCATGCCGTACTGTACGAGTACGTACCCAATTGCTCTTAACTTAATCCGCTGGCTGTGGACCTGTGCTGCATGCGTACATGGCAACGATATGCCCCGTCCGCCCGTGAAGCCACAAGGAGGCCAAACGGGCTCCATCTGCATGCATGCTGCTGCTGAAAGTGGTACCATACCATGCATATTATCCACAGATAAATACATACACATTACCCATAGAAATGGGCGTCACCAACCCGACCCATAAATTTCCTTCAGTATCCGTCCATAGATAAGGATGCGGGAGACCATCATCAAACCGTAGCCGCATACATTTTAACAACAGTTCCAACCAACCAGACGAAATTCATTCAAACACGGCTGGATTTCATATAAACATGCCGGATTTCATACAAACATGATGGATTTAATTACATTACATCAACTAAACAGTGCTAGTCTGTTTCTGGATGTATAGTTAATACCTTATCTAAATGGTCGCCGGCGCCCGTTCCCCGTGTCCAACCATGAGCCCCGAGAACTAAAGCTTCGCCTTCTCCAGTTCCGCCTCGCGCTCTCCAGCTCCGCCTCTGGAGCCCAGTGAACTAAAGTTGTCCGCCTCCACGTCGCCGCCAAGCGACTAACAGGCCCGACGATGTTGAGCCCATCAAGCTTGGCTTCAACGGAAGGGGAGGAGCGGCGGCCTTTCTGGGACACAAGCATCAGCGACCTACCATGCACTAATCTTCCTCGCTGTCGGCGGTGCACGCAGACGTGCCGACTTCATGGTCGTGGCAGCGGGGCACGGCCTTAGCGATGTCCTCCTCATCATGGGTCTTTCTGAACATTGCCTCGTCGCACTCCTTGTACGCGGCCGTCACCTTCGCCACCCGTTGGCGATGTTGAGTATAAGGATTATTAGGAAGTATAGGATAGATTAGGATTTGGTCCTTCCTTGTCTTGTACTTCAAGTTGATCTTTGTATTCCTATATATATGCCCACGAGGCTCAAGCAATACAACGAACTATTTCACCAAATTCCTCTCTCCCTTCTAACATGGTATCTATCGCAAGTCGATCCTAAACTCTAGTCGCCGCCGCTTCCGCACCCGCGCGCCGCCCCCGGGGCCGAGTGCATCGTCGCCCAGGCCAGCAGAGCGACAGTAACCTGATCCTTGCAATTAAGGAAACGGACAACGAGATGGATAACTGTAGGGTACACGTAACATGCAGCAGCGTGACGGATCAACTGGCTTGAAGAAACATGCGTATTCTGCTTGCATTGCATGAAGATACCACGTTCAACATGCGTGCATGTCTTGAAGAAACATGCAGCCACGAGAGCCTGCCGAAACATGTCTTGAAGAAAGCACGCATCTTTATATTCATCTACAGAAACCAGCGTACGTGCGTACACCTGAATGAACATGCCACGGTCGGCCGATGGACTACTCGAAAGAACAAAACCAGCCTCCACAAAATCATATGTAGTACTCCCTCCGTCTCATAATATAAAAATATTTTTGACACTACATTAATATAAAAAACGTTCTTATATTATGGGAAGGAGGGAGTAGAATATAGATGCCTGTCAGGCTCGCTACTCGCTAGCTACGAAATGACTGTGTGCATCTGTCGGTGCGCATGTCGAAGGTGTTCCCTTCTGTTCAGAAAGGAAGAACAAAAAATGCTACTTCCTCCGTTTACTATTATAAGATTCCTTTTAACAATTACAAAGATGACAAATGAACAAACTACAAATATCACCGAAGCATTTTGATTGAACAAATAGCGCCGTGATGCTGGCTAAGCGATTCAATCTCCGTGTCACATGGAATGGTTCACTGGAGCGGTGTAGCTAATCTACAGGTGTCACTCATGATCTTGGTCCGATCTTTTCGTGCAATAATAATACTAGCAAAGATATCATTCCTTTATTCAGAAAAAAGCCAATAGCAATGCGACATGTTGCATGCATGATTGCACCTCGCATGTGATTGGTTGGAGGGATGATGGATATATATGGACAAATGGGGCACATGCCACATGATGATGGGGATGTGCAGGAGATGCGATCGCGATATGTGGCCCCCGCCGTCGAAAAAGAAGTTTAGCTAATTATTTATCATGTACTCTCTTTTTTCCCTTTCCTGAGAAAGAGCTGGATGTTGTGTTTTGAAATGGATTCGCCTCCAACTCCACCTCCACCTTCATCACCAAAGCACCGCAAAACAGGAGCCTAATAGCATCTACAATCGGCTTCTCAAAACCACCGGACAGATTGTCTGGTCACCAAAACATGATCTAATCGGGCTTTCCAAACTGATTGACCGGCACCGCTCAAAACTAGCCCAAATCTGATGCGGGTTTGGGGAGGCCTAGGCGTGCCTGGTGTTGGGGAACGTAGTAATTTTAAAAAAATTCCTACGCACACGCAAGATCATGGTGATGCATAGCAACGAGAGGGGAGAGTGTTGTCCACGTACCCTCGTAGACCGAAAGCGAAAGCGTTATATCAACGCGGTTGATGTAGTCGTACGTCTTCACGATCCGACCGATCCAAGTACCTAAACTACGGCACCTCCGAGTTCTTAGCACACGTTCAGCTCGATGACGATCCCCGGACTCCGATCCAGCAAAGTGTCGGGGAAGACTTCTGTCGGCATGACGGCGTGGTGACGATCTTGATGTTCTACCGTCGCAGGGCTTCGCCTAAGCACCGCTACAATATTATCGAGGAGTATGGTGGAGGGGGGCACCGCACACGGCTAGGAGAACGATCACGAAGATCAACTTGTGTGTCTAGAGGTGCCCCCTGCCCCCGTATATAAAGGAGCAAGGGGGAGGGGCGGCCGGCCAGGAGTGGCGCGCCAGGGAGGAGTCCTACTCCTACCGGGAGTAGGACTCCCTCCTTTTCCTTGTCCAAGTAGGAGAGGGGGAAGGAAGGGAGAGAGGAAAGGAAGGAAAGGGGGGCGCCGCCCCCCCCCCCTCCTTGTCCAATTCGGACTAGGGGGGAGGGGGCGCGCGGCCTGCCCTGGCCGCCCCTCCTCTTCTCCACTTTAGGCCCATAAGGCCCATTAACCCCAGGGGGGTTCCGGTAACCCCCCGGTACTCCGGTTTTATTCGAAACTTCTCCGGAACACTTCCGGTGTCCGAATATAGTCGTCCAATATATCAATCTTTATGTCTTGACCATTTCGAGACTCCTCGTCATGTCCGTGATCACATCCGGGACTCCGAACAAACTTCGGTACATCAAAATATATAAACTCATAATGAAACTATCATCGTAACGTTAAGCGTGCGGACCCTACGGTTCGAGAACAATGTAGACATGACCGAGACATGTCTCCGGTCAATAACCAATAGCGGAACCTGGATGCTCATATTGGCTCCTACATATTCTACGAAGATCTTTATCGGTCAGACCGCATAACAACATACGTTGTTCCCTTTGTCATCGGTATGTTACTTGCCCGAGATTCGATCGTCGGTATCTCAATACCTAGTTCAATCTCGTTACCGGCAAGTCTCTTTACTTGTTCCGTAATACATCATCTCGCAACCAACTCATTAGTTGCAATGCTTGCAAGGCTTATGTGATGTGCATTACCGAGAGGGCCCAGAGATACCTCTCGGACAATCAGAGTGACAAATCCTAATCTCGAAATACGCCAACCCAACATGTACCTTTGGAGACACCTATAGAGCACCTTTATAATCACCCAGTTGCGTTGTGACGTTTGGTAGCACACAAAGTGTTCCTCCGGTAAACGGGAGTTGCATAATCTCATAATCACAGGAACATGTATAAGTCATGAAGAAAGCAATAGCAACATACTAAACGATCGGGTGCTAAGCTAATGGAATGGGTCATGTCAATCACATCATTCTCCTAATGATGTGATCCCGTTAATCAAATGACAACACAAGTCTATGGTTAGGAAACATAACCATCTTCGATTAGCGAGCTAGTCAAGTAGAGGCATACTAGTGATGTTTAGTTTGTCTATGTATTCACACAAGTATTATGTTTCCGGTTAATACAATTCTAGCATGAATAATAAACATTTATCATGATATAAGGAAATAAAATAATAACTTTATTATTGCCTCTAGGGAATGTTTCCTTCAGTCTCCCACTTGCACTAGAGTCAATAATCTAGATTACACAGTAATGATTCTGACACCCATGGAGCTTTGGTGCTGATCATGTTTTGCTCGTGGAAGAGGCTTAGTCAATGGGTCTGCAACATTCAGATCCGTATGTATCTTGCAAATTTCTATGTCTCCCACCTGGACTAGATCCCGGATGGAATTGAAGCGTCTCTTGATGTGCTTGGTTCTCTTGTGAAATCTGGATTCCTTTGCCAAGGCAATTGCACTAGTATTGTCACAAAAGATTTTCATTGGACCCGATGCACTAGGTATGACACCTAGATCGGATATGAACTCCTTCATCCAAACTCCTTCGTTTGCTGCTTCTGAAGCAGCTATGTACTCCGCTTCACATGTAGATCCCGCCACAACGCTTTGTTTAGAATTGCACCAACTGACAGCTCCACCGTTCAATGTAAACACGTATCCAGTTTGCGATTTAGAATCGTCCGGATCAGTGTCAAAGCTTGCATCAACGTAACCATTTACGATGAGCTCTTTGTCACCTCCATATACGAGAAACATATCCTTAGTCCAATTCAGGTATTTCAGGATGTTCTTGACCGCTGTCCAGTGATCCACTCCTGGATTACTTTGGTACCTCCCTGCTAGACTTATAGCAAGACACACATCAGGTCTGGTACACAGCATTGCATACATGATAGAGCCTATGGCTGAAGCATAGGGAACATCTTTCATTTTCTCTCTATCTTCTGTAGTGGTCGGGCATTGAATCTTACTCAACTTCACACCTTGTAACACAGGCAAGAATCCTTTCTTAGCCTGATCCATTTTGAACTTCTTCAAAACTTTGTCAAGGTATGTGCTTTGTGAAAGTCCAATTAAGCGTCTTGATCTATCTCTATAGATCTTAATGCCCAATATGTAAGCAGCTTCACCGAGGTCTTTCATTGAAAAACTCTTATTCAAGAATCCCTTTATGCTATCCAGAAATTCTATATCATTTCTGATTAGTAATATGTCATCCACATATAATATCAGAAATGCTACAGAGCTCCCACTCACTTTCTTGTAAATACAGACTTCTCCAAAAGTCTGTACAAACCCAAATGCTTTGATCACACTATCAAAGCGTTTATTCCAACTCCGAGAGGCTTTCACCAGTCCATAAATGGATCGCTGGAGCTTGCACACTTTGTTAGCTCCCTTTGGATCAACAAAACCTTCTGGCTGCATCATATACAACTCTTCTTCCAGAAATCCATTCAGGAATGCAGTTTTGACATCCATCTGCCAAATTTCATAATCATAAAATGCGGCAATCGCTAACATGATTCGGACAGACTTAAGCATCGCTACGGGTGAGAAAGTCTCATCGTAGTCAATCCCTTGAACTTGTCGAAAACCTTTTGCAACAAGTCGAGCTTTGTAGACAGTAATATTACCGTCAGTGTCAGTCTTCTTTTTAAAGATCCATTTATTCTCAATTGCTTGTCGATCATTGGGCAAGTCAACCAAAGTCCACACTTTGTTCTCATACATGGATCCCATCTCAGATTTCATGGCTTCAAACCATTTTGCGGAATCTGGGCTCACCATCGCTTCTTCATAGTTCGTAGGTTCATCATGATCTAGTAGCATGACTTCCAGAACAGGATTACCGTACCACTCTGGTGCGGATCTTACTCTGGTTGATCTACGAGGTTCAGTAGTAACTTGTTCTGAAACTTCATGATCATTATCATTAGCTTCCTCACTAATCGGTGTAGGTGTCACAGAAACCGGTTTCTGCGATGTACTACTTTCCAATAAGGGAGCAGGTACAGTTACCTCATCATGTTCTACTTTCCTCCCACTCACTTCTTTTGAGAGAAACTCCTTCTCTAGAAAGGATCCATTCTTAGCGACAACTGTCTTGCCTTCGGATCATTGATAGAAGGTGTACCCAATAGTCTCCCTGGGTATCCTATGAAGACACATTTCTATGATTTGGGTTCGAGCTTTATCAGGTTGAAGTTTTTTCACATAAGCATCGCAGCCCCAAACTTTCAGAAACGACAACTTTGGTTTCTTGCCAAACCACAGTTCATAAGGCGTCGTCTCAACGGATTTTGATGGTGCCCTATTTAACGTGAATGCGGCCGTCTCTAAAGCATAACCCCAAAACGATAGCGGTAAATCTGTAAGAGACATCATAGATCGCACCATATCAAGTAAAGTATGATTACGACGTTCGGACACACCATTACGTTGTGGTGTCCCGGGTGGCGTGAGTTGCGAAACTATTCCGCATTGTTTCAAATGTAGACCAAACTCATAACTCAAATATTCTCCTCCACGATCAGATCGTAGAAACTTTATTTTCTTGTTACGATGATTTTCAACTTCACTCTGAAATTCTTTGAACTTTTCAAATGTTTCAGATTTATGTTTCGTTAAGTAGATATACCCATATCTGCTTAAATCATCTGTGAAGGTGAGAAAATAACGATATCTGCCACGAGCCTCAACATTCATCGGACCACATACATCTGTATGTATGATTTCCAACAAATCTGTTGCTCTCTCCATAGTACCGGAGAATGGCGTTTTAGTCATCTTGCCCATGAGGCACGGTTCGCAAGTACCAAGTGATTCATAATCAAGTGGTTCCAAAAGTCCATCAGTATGGAGTTTCTTCATGCGTTTTACACCGATATGACCTAAACGGCAGTGCCACAAATAAGTTGCACTATCATTATCAACTCTGCATCTTTTGGCTTCAACATTATGAATATGTGTATCACTACTATCGAGATTCATCAAAAATAGACCACTCTTCAAGGGTGCATGACCATAAAAGATATTACTCATATAAATAGAACAACCATTATTCTCTGATTTAAATGAATAACCATCTCGCATCAAACAAGATCCAGATATAATGTTCATGCTCAACGCTGGCACCAAATAACAATTACTTAGGTCTAATACTAATCCCGATGGTAGATGTAGAGGTAGCGTGCCGACCGCGATCACATCGACTTTGGAACCATTTCCCACGCGCATCATCACCTCGTCCTTCGGCAGTGTTCGCTTAATCCGTAGTCCCTGTTTCGAGTTGCAAATATTAGCAACAGAACCAGTATCAAATACCTAGGTGCTACTGCGAGCTCTAGTAAGGTACACATCAATAACATGTATATCACATATACCTTTGTTCACATTGTCATCCTTCTTATCCGCCAAATACTTCGGGCAGTTCCGCTTCCAGTGACCAGTCTGCTTGCAGTAGAAGCACTCAGTTTCAGGCTTAGGTCCAGATTTGAGTTTCTTCTCCTGAGAAGCAACTTGCTTGCTGTTCTTCTTGAAGTTCCCTTTCTTCTTCCCTTTGCCCCTTTTCTTGAAACCAGTGGTCTTGTTGACCATCAACACTTGATGCTCCTTCTTGATTTCTACCTCCGCAGCTTTTAGCATTGCGAAGAGCTCGGGAATTGTCTTGTCCATCCCTTGCATATTATAGTTCATCACGAAGCTCTTGTAGCTAGGTGGAAGTGATTGGAGAATTCTATCAATGACGCAATCATCCGAAAGATTAACTCCCAGTTGAATCAAGTGATTATTATACCCAGACATTTTGAGTATATGCTCACTGACAGAACTGTTCTCCTCCATCTTGCAGCTATAGAATTTATTGGAGACTTCATATCTCTCAATCCGGGCATTTGCTTGAAATATTAACTTCAACTCCTGGAACATCTCATATGCTACATGACGTTCAAAACGTCGTTGAAGTCCCGATTCTAAGCCGTAAAGCATGGCACATTGAACTATCGAGTAGTCATCAGCTTTGCTCTGCCAGACGTTCTTAACGTCGTCAGTTTCATCAGCAGCAGGCCTGGCACCTAGTGGTGCTTTCAGGACGTAACTCTTCTGTGCAGCAATGAGGATAATCCTCAAGTTACGGACCCAGTCCGTGTAATTGCTACCATCATCTTTCAACTTTGCTTTCTCAAGGAACGCATTAAAATTCAACGGAACAACAGCACGGGCCATCTATCTACAATCAAACATAAACAAGCAAGATACTATCAGGTACTAAGTTCATGATAAATTTAAGTTTAATTAATCATATTACTTAAGAACTCCCACTTAGAAAGACATCCCTCTAATCTTCTAAGTGATCACATGATCCAAATCAACTAAACCATAACCGATCATCACGTGAAATGGAGTAGTTTTCAATGGTGAACATCGCTATGTTGATCATATCTACTATATGATTCACGCTCGACCTTTCGGTCTCAGTGTTCCGAGGCCCTATCTGCATATGCTAGGCTCGTCAAGTTTAACCTGAGTATTCTGCGTGTGCAAAACTGGCTTGCACCCGTTGTAGATGGACGTAGAGCTTATCACACCCGATCATCACGTGGTGTCTGGGCACGACGAACTTTGGCAATGGTGCATACTCAGGGAGAACACTTTTATCTTGAAATTTAGTGAGAGATCATCTTATAATGCTACCGTCAAACAAAGCAAGATAAGATGCATAAAAGATAAACATCACATGCAATCAATATAAGTGATATGATATGGCCATCATCATCTTGTGCTTGTGATCTCCATCTCCGAAGCATCGTCATGATCACCATCGTCACTGGCGCGACACCTTGATCTCCATCGTAGCATCATTGTCGTCTCGCCAATCTTATGCTTCTACGACTATCGCTACCGCTTAGTGATAAAGTAAAGCATTACAGGGTGATTCCATTGCATACAATAAAGCGACAACCATATGGCTCCTGCCAGTTGCCGATAACTCGGTTACAAAACATGATCATCTCATACAATAAAATTTAGCATCATGTCTTGACCATATCACATCACAACATGCCCCTGCAAAAACAAGTTAGACATCCTCTACTTTGTTTGTTGCAAGTTTTACGTAGCTGCTACGGGCTTAAGCAAGAACCAATGTTACCTACGCATCAAAACCACAACGATAGTTTGTCAAGTTGGTGCTGTTTTAACCTTCGCAAGGACCGGGCGTAGCCACACTCGGTTCAACTAAAGTTGGAGAAACTGACACCCGCCAGCCACCTGTGTGCAAAGCACATCAGTAGAACCAGTCTCGCGTAAGCGTACGCGTAATGTCGGTCCGGGCCACTTCATCCAACAATACCGCCGAACCAAAGTATGACATGCTGGTAAGCAGTATGACTTATATCGCCCACAACTCACTTGTGTTCTACTCGTGCAAATAACATCAACACATAAAACCTTGGCTCGGATGCCACTGTTGGGGAACGTAGTAATTTCAAAAATATTCCTATGCACACGCAAGATCATGGTGATGCATACCAACGAGAGGGGAGAGTGTTGTCCATGTACCCTCATAGACCGAAAACGGAAGCGTTATATCAACGCGGTTGATGTAGTCATACGTCTTCACGATCCGACCGATCCAAGCACCGAAACTACGGCACCTCCGAGTTCTTAGCACACGTTCAGCTCGATGACGATCCCCGGACTCTGATCCAGCAAAGTGTCGGGGAAGAGTTCCGTCAGCACGACGGCATGGTGACGATCTTGATGTTCTACTATCGCAGGGCTTCGCCTAAGCACCGCTACAATATTATCGAGGAGTATGGTGGAGGGGGGCACCGCACACGGCTAAGAGAACGATCACGAAGATCAACTTGTGTGTCTAGAGGTGCCCCCCTGCCCCCGTATATAAAGGAGCAAGGGGGAGGGGCGGCCGGCCAGGAGGGGCGCGCCAGGGAGGAGTCCTACTCCTACCGGGAGTAGGACTCCCTCCTTTTCCTTGTCCAAGTAGGAGAGGGGGAAGGAAGGGAGAGAGGAGAGGAAGGAAAGGGGGGCGCCCCCCCCCTCCTTGTCCAATTCGGACTAGAGGGGGAGGGGGCGCGCGGCCTGCCCTGGCCGCCCCTCCTCTTCTCCACTTTAGGCCCATAAGGCCCATTAACCCTCGGGGGTTCCGTTAACTCCCCGGTAGTCCGGTTTTATTCGAAACTTCTCCGGAACACTTCCGGTGTCCGAATAT
The DNA here is from genome assembly GCF_003073215.2 of Triticum urartu. Classification (NCBI taxonomy): domain Eukaryota; kingdom Viridiplantae; phylum Streptophyta; class Magnoliopsida; order Poales; family Poaceae; genus Triticum; species Triticum urartu. The sequence continues at coordinate 506,264 of NC_053024.1, read as the reverse complement.
AGTCGTCCAATATATCAATCTTTATGTCTCGACCATTTCGAGACTCCTCGTCATGTCCGTGATCACATCCGGGACTCCGAACAAACTTCGGTACATCAAAATATATAAACTCATAATGAAACTGTCATCGTAACGTTAAGCGTGCGGACCCTACGGTTCGAGAGCAATGTAGACATGACCGAGACATGTCTCCGGTCAATAACCAATAGAGGAACCTGGATGTTCATAATGGCTCCTACATATTCTACGAAGATCTTTATCGGTTAGACCGCATAACAACATACGTTGTTCCCTTTGTCATCGGTATGTTACTTGCCCGAGATTCGATCGTCGGTATCTCAATACCTAGTTCAATCTCGTTACCGGCAAGTCTCTTTACTCGTTCTGTAATACATCATCTCGCAACCAACTCATTAGTTGCAATGCTTGCAAGGCTTATGTGATGTGCATTACCGAGAGGGCCCAGAGATACCTCTCGGACAATCGGAGTGACAAATCCTAATCTCGAAATACGCCAACCCAACATGTACCTTTGGAGACACCTGTAGAGCACCTTTATAATCACCCAGTTGCGTTGTGACGTTTGGTAGCACACAAAGTGTTCCTCCGGTAAATGGGAGTTGCATAATCTCATAGTCACAGGAACATGTATAAGTCATGAAGAAAGCAATAGCAACATACTAAACGATCGGGTGCTAAGCTAATGGAATGGGTCATGTCAATCACATCATTCTCCTAATGATGTGATCCCGTTAATCAAATGACAACACATGTCTATGGTTAGGAAACATAACCATCTTCGATTAACGAGCTAGTCAAGTAGAGGCATACTAGTGACGTTTAGTTTGTCTATGTATTCACACAAGTATTATGTTTCCGGTTAATACAATTCTAGCATGAATAATAAACATTTATCATGATATAAGGAAATAAAATAATAACTTTATTATTGCCTCTAGGGCATATTTCCTTCACCTGGTTGTGTCCTCCAAGTTGGACCTGCCCATTCTGGCCCATCCGGATCACACATATATTGCACATTTGAACAGACCCTAGACTGAGGTCAACACACTACACTCCACTCTCTGTCTCCCTCTCTTCCTCTCCTTGTCCCATCTCATACCGATCTATGGCGAGCGACGGCAGTAGCACCGTCTCCAGTTGTAGATCCGCCACATATATCCTACATCCGGACAAAACAATGCAGAGCTTGGCAACGTAGAGGAGATCGCCCTCCGCATCACATACCGCAGAGCTTGGCAGCAGCAGCGGAAGCCCTGGTTCCATATCGGCCCCCGTCGACTCGCAACGCAGTGCGCGCGACATCTTCGCCCCCTCGCTTCGGCACCCAACTCCGGCCGTTTCACGCCCCTGCTGGTATGCGGGCCCTCTCCGCATGCTCTACCAGCTCCGGAGGGCGTCCCCGGCCACCGGTAGGTACTCGTGCCTTTGTCGGCGCCGCCGCGGACGAGGACGCACGAATCCAAAGCGTGGCCCGCATGCCACGAGCGACAACGAGGGAGGCAACGAGAGAGGTGTTGGCCGCACGCCAGTGGATCCAGAGACTCCGCCGCAAAAGCGGCAAGCATTCCAGCTCTCCATCAAGCTGTCAGAGCAAGAGGCAACGGCGGAGGGATGGGTCAAGCCCAAGGCGGCCCGGCTGGCCAGGAAATGGTGATTTCCTCCGCCCTTCTTCATCTCTTTGTTTTATCTAAACTAGCACAGATGCCCATGCATTGCAACAGGAGAAACTTTTGGCATAGATTCAAATATAGTGAGAATTGTTAGATCTTGTTCATTTCAGCAACTTGCTCTGCGCGCACGGGAGCGCTGGAAAAATTGAGCAGGTCAAGTCCACACACGGGCGACTCCACGGGCTACCGAGGAGGTGACCGCCGGGGCGCGGCCTTCCGCTGCGGCGGCTCGCCCGTGCGTTGGCGGCCGTTTTTGGGCACTGGTCGGATCAGATGAAGATGATGCGGACGGGGACGAAGAGGATCCCGGGGCCTCACCACCGTCGCCGACTCCATCGGATCTGATCTGTGAGTTCTTCAACTCTGGTTATGACGAAGACGAGGTGGCCACGACAGTCGACAAGGTCTTGCCGGTGGATGATCCGGCGAGGGTTTGGCTTCACGCGGACGGGAGGAAGGAGATGGTTAGACGCGTTGTTCACCGAGAACGGCGGCAACGGCGATCACGCCTTGGAAGGGCCCCCTACCTAAGGTACGTCTTCCGAACCATACACTTTTCAATTTAATTCGTCCAGATTCATGGACAATGGTTAAGAGGAAGAGGCAGGAGCGCCGGAATGTGGCCGGCCCGCTGCCAACGGCGGCTGCGGCGACCGTGTCGTCGATCTCTTCGATCGGGATCCGGGCGGCTCGAGACGGTCGTTTGAATTTGCTTCTTGGCCGAATTGGGCCGACTTTGTCGGTCTCTAAGTCGCAACTGGTTGGGCCGGAGATAGCCGGGTATGAGGCCCAGGCTATACCGAATCCCACTAGTTTTGCGTCTGTCGATACATGCAGGGACGAGATCGATTCTTGCCTTACGTACAAAGTCGGTCTTGGTCGTGCGCGTCGGATTCTCCCCCTTGGTGCCATGGCGGTCCGAGGGTCGGGTTTGCCTCCTGCGAAGAAACCCCAGGCGGTCGTCGCAAGGGACCGGACTGGGGATGAGCCGCCGCCGCCAGCGGGCGCAGGCCGTGGTGCTGCCGGCGCTGGCCATGGTGCTGTCGGCGCTGGGCGGGGCGCCGCCGCTCCTATTGCTGCTACGGGGCGGGGTGGCGGCATCGTTGGGCTCGGCCCCCTGTGCCCGTGGCGGCTAGGCCGCCCGTGGTTCTAGCGGGCAGAGGTGGGCTTGCTGGACCCCGGCCGACGGGGCCGACGCCCTCCGCGACTGCTGCTACAGGTCGGGGCGGAGCCAATGGCCCGAGGCCGGCTGTGGTCAACCAGACCCCTGCCGGCGGTCAGCCTCATGCCGCGCCTCCGCCTCACTACGCCGCGAGGCCGGCGCAAAATCGCTCGGGCCCAATGCAGACGAGGTAGAACTCGGCCGCTAGAGAATCCTTTGATCCGCCCCGAGGTCAGTGGGGGACGATGGTTATGATGCTTATGGAGATGAACAACATCGTGGCTCCTCATCCACGGGAGGCGGTCGTGGTTATGCCTGGCAGAGTGATGGGTCTGCTGAGAGACCTTTTCTCGGGCCTCCGGGTGGATTTGTCGAGGGAGCCTCCGGCCCAGATCACCGGCAAAGAGGTGGCTACCATGGTCACCGTGGTGGTCGGGGTGGTGGTCGTGAGAGGTACCGCAGACAGCCTCCGCCACCGGCAGTTGTTGACCATGCGGCATCTGCCGTGGTGACCGATCCCGTTCAGTCGACTGACCTTCCTAGCCAGGCGATGGATGTTGTGACGGCACTGGCCAACGTGGAGGTTCCTGCGACTAGGGCTACTGCTGAGGCAGGCGACGGGACTGATTCAGAGAGAGCGTCCAAGTGGGCGCGTAAGAAGGAAAAGATGTTATGCTATTGATGTGGTGAGAAGGGTCACTTCATTGCTGAGTGCGTGGCGGAGCTATGCGATTCGTGTGGTAAGCCAGCACATTCCACGGGGGATTGCCCGTTTCTGCGTGATCAGGTTCCGGCTCTTACAATGTATGGAGTATATTGTGCTGAGTTGATATTCTTTGAGTCCCCGGCTGCGAGAGAGATTCCGGAGGAGACGCAGAGTTTGACCACTGGGATTGTGAAAGCTACCCAGGGAGAGGTGTCTGAGGCTCAGATTGTGCGGAGGCTTCAGGAACTGGCTCCAGGTGACTTCCAGTGGGAGCTTGTCAGTATTGAGGCCAATGTTTTTAAGGTTGAATTCCCAACTGTGGATGATTTGCAGAGATTGCTGAGCTTTGGCTTATGCAGAGTCCCTGACACTAAATGCATTCTATAATTTCACGAGTGGAAGAAGGTGGAGCCACAGGGCAAGCCCCTTACTCAGGTTTGGTTGCGATTTTCCAGGGCTCCCTCTAAGCCTTTATAGGATGTTCGAGTTGTGGCTAGTATGGGCATCATGGTTGGGAAAACTGAGAAAGTGGATATGGCCTGTACCCGTGCTCATGGGGTGGCCCGACTTTTAGTGAGCGTTCTGGACATTGAGTTCGTCCCTGATGTGGTAAACTGGACTTATAGGGGAGAGGTTTTTCCTCTCGAGATCGAGTTTGAGGATGCAGATCTTTTTGCTGAGGCGATTAATGGGACTGATGTGGATATGCACGAGGATGACGACATCGCGGGTGCTAAGGGGGCACCGACTTATGAGGCTAGACGAGAGGGGTCTAATGGATCAGGCTCTGTTGCTCAGTTGCCCGGGGATGGGGCCGGGGTTGAGCCGGCACCATCTCCCTCGGTGCCTATGACTTCTCTGCGATTTGGGTCTTTTGAGCCAGCTTCTGCTCCTCCCAGGCTCTGGAGTGACCGGGTTGATTCTGATGATGTGTTTGAGTGCACACTTCCTATGTTGGAGTTTGATGCTGCTGACAGGCCCATGATCGGAGGCTTGGTGAGGACGCCCTCGGCGATGACCTTGGTTGGGGGAGGGGAGGTGGAGCCTGTGGTGGCTTCTCTTTCCCCTGCTCCCAGCGGTCGAGTTCACGGAGATGACGATTGATTCAGTGGTTGTGTTTGGGGGAGGGAGTCCGGGGCAGGTGACCTCGACCTCTTCCCCTCCTATCCTCGCGCCGGCGACGCCGACGACGATGACGTCCGCTGGCTGTGGGGGAGGTGGTCCGAGGCAGGTGGCCTCGGCCCCCTCTTCTCCGGCGGCGGCTAGGCCGGCCACTACTCCAGTTGCGCTGGGGGGGGGTCTGGGGCAGGTGGTCTCGATCCCCCCTTCTTCTTCGGTGGTCAGGATGGCCGCATCTCCTACGTCACCGGTGCTACCCTCTGGTCAGAGGGTTGGGGCGGGAGGAGGGCTCGGGCAGGCGGCCCCCGCACTTCTCTCTCCTGACTTACCTTTGGCCCAGGGCTTTGGTTTGGGACACTTGTCCGTGGGGCTTGGGAGCCTACTGCCACCTCCTCCGGTAACTTTGGTTGCCCTTTATGGGATTCAGCGCGAGGTTTTACTCGGGAGGAGGTCATTGCTTTTGGTGGGATCCCTGACCCGATCTCTGCGGGGAGACGGATGAGTGCTCGCATCCAGGAGCACCCGGAGGTTTATGACATGCAGCAGAGGTGCGCTATGAGGGCGGCCAAGCTTCGTGACGCTGAGGTCACTACTGGTATGTCCGTCAACATATCTAATTCTATATTGCATTTTTCTAATGAGGAGATTATAAATAATGCAAACCAATTAGGAGTTTCGCTCGGGACTAATGATAGTGAAATTTCCGACTCGGTTAATGATCTCTTAGATTTGGAAGCGGAGCGTGCTTTAGAAACTATTCGAAATCTAGCAGTGGTAAAACCATGAATGATGATGAGATTGATGCGTTGGGGGTCAGAGTGCTCGATAATCTGTGTGCGGATCTTGCACCATCCAATCCTGAGTCTGAGGAAGAGGATGTAACTCTAGAGAATGCCGTAGTTAGACCCGCTGAGCCCGGTTATGAGGACCGGATGGAAGATCATAGTAAACCCAAACGCAAGTGGAAGCGGAAGATGTATCCCGTTTCTGCGGTTCGTAGGAGTGCTAGGATTCGGACTACCAAAAAATTTCATGATGAATTATGAAAGGAATATTTTGAAATAGCAGAGGTCTGAAAGACTTGGCTAAAAGAAGGTTTCTTGTTGAGGCGTCTCTGGAGCATAGATTAGATTTTATTGCTCTCTCGGAAACTGGTAGAGATAATTTTGCACCCCAGTTTCTCAGCACTCTTTTGGGCGGTGTTGATTTTGATGGGCATTGCCTTCCTCCACGAGGAAGATCGGGTGGGATCTTGCTTGGAGTGAGATGCGATTCTCTGGATGTCTGAAGTGTAGTGATGGGTGACTTCGCGGTTAAGTTTTGAGTCAGGTCTAAAGCTGATGGTTTTAACTGGGCTCTGGTGGCGGTGTATGGTGCCGCACAGCCTGAGCTTAAACTGGAGTTTTTGGCGAACCTTGTTCAAATTTGTGGATCCGAGCAGCTCCCAATTTTAGTTGGTGGTGATTTCAATATCATGAGGAGGAGAGAGGAAAATAATAATGATAATTTTGATGGCAGATGGTCTTTTATGTTCAATACCATTATTGAAAGCTTGGATCTGAGAGAGATAGAGCTTTCCGGTAGAAAGTTTACTTGGGCTAATGCTTTGCCAAACCCGACATATGAGAAGCTTGATCGAGTTCTCGCGAGCGTTTAGTGGGAACATAAGTTCCCTCTCGTAACGGTTCAGGCTCTCTCGCGCGAAATCTCAGATCACACACCTTTATTCGTGGACTCAGGTGAGCCAAACCACGTGGGAAACAAAAACACCTTTTCTTTTGAGCTGGCATGGTTTGAACGAGAAGGATTCTTGGATCTGATTGCCAGGGAATGGGCTAAGGATGCAGGAGGTAGGACTTCTGTTGAGCGTTGGCAGAATAAGATTAGGCATTTGAGAAGTTTCCTACGGGGTTGGGCTAAGCACCTTAGTGGAATTTATAAGGTTGAAAAGGAAAGACTCCTTTCTCTTATTCAGACCCTAGACTTAAAGGCTGAATCCTTGATTTTGCAAGCCACAGAGTTTCAGGTTAAACTAGATGCGGAGATGAGGTTGAAAGAACTTCTCCGCGAAGAAGAATTGAAGTGGGCATTGCGGGCTAAGGTCCGCAAAGTTGTCCAGGGGGACGCGAACACTCAATTCTTTCACTTGATTGCTAATGGTAAGCACAGAAAGAAGAGAATCTTTCAGCTTGAACAAGATGAAGGAACTATTTTAGGATAGGACAACCTAAAACTTTACATAACCGAGTATTATAAGCAGTTATTTGGACCTCTGGAGGATAGTTGTGTGTCCCTCGATGAGTCCAGGACTGAGGATGTGCCTCAACTAACTTCCACTAATAATGATATTTTGGTTGCCCCGTTCTCGGAGAAGAAGGTGTTTGATGCTATAGCACAGATGAAAAACAATAAGGCTCCCGGGCCTGATGGATTCCTGGTAGAGTTTTACAAAAAGTGTTGGCATATTATTAAGGGGGATTTGCTACCAATGTTTCATGATCTTTTCTCTGGACATCTTCAATTATTTCTCTTAAATTTTGGAACAATAACACTGCTTCCTAAGAAAACGGATGCTGTGAGAATAGTGCAGTTCAGGCCGATCTGCCTTTTCAATGTTAGTTTCAAAATCTTCACCAAGGTTGGGGCTAATCGGCTCACACAAATTGCGCATTATGTGGTGCAGCATTCCCAAACTGCTTTCATGCCGGACAGAAACATCCTAGAAGGGGTGGTCGTCCTTCATGAAACGCTCCATGAAATCCACTCAAAAAAATTAGATGGAGTTGTTTTTAAGGTGGATTTCGAGAAAGCGTACGATAAAGTCAAATGGCCATTCCTCCAATAGGCATTGCGTATGAAAGGTTTTGATGAAGCCTGGCGCCGCCAGGTTGAATCGTTTACGCAAAAAGGGAGTGTTGGAATTAAAGTGAATGACGATATAGGTCATTACTTCCAGACACATAAAGGCCTGAGACAAGGGGATCCGATGTCCCCTATCCTGTTTAACATTGTGGTTGATATGTTAGCAATTATGATAGGAAGGGCTAAGGAGGCTGGTCAAGTAGGTGGCTTGGTACCTCATCTTGTTGATGGAGGTGTGTCCATCCTTCAGTACGCTGATGATACAATCATCTTTATGGAGCATGACTTGGCCAAAACGAGAAATATGAAGCTGGTATTATGCCTTTTTGAACAATTGACCGGGTTAAAGATTAACTTTCACAAAAGCGGGTTGTTCTGCTTTGGTAGAGCCAATGACGAACAAGAGGCATATAGGCAATTGTTTCAGTGCGATTTGGGGGCTTTACCTTTCACTTACTTAGGTATACCAGTCCACCATCGTAAGCTGACAAACAGAGAATGGAAATGCATCGAGGACCTATTTGAAAAGAAACTGAGTTGCTGGAAGGGCAAGCTCATGTCATACGGAGGCCGTTTAATCCTGATAAATTCGGTTCTCACGAGCATGCCTATGTTTCTTTTGTCGTTCTTTGAAGTCCCAGTTGGAGTCAGGAAAAGACTGGACTTTTATCGATCGCGATTCTTTTGGCAGGGTGATGAACTAAAAAGAAAATACCGTCTAGCTAAATGGGATATCATCTGTAGACCGAAAGACCAAGGGGTTCTTGGTATTGAGAATCTTGAAGTTAAGAACAGATGCCTTCTCAGTAAGTGGCTGTGGAAGTTATCGAGTGAGACTGATACCACTTGGGCGCAAATCCTCCGTAGCAAGTATCTTCAGACCAAAACTTTGTCTCAGGTGACAGTAAGGCCGACTGACTCGCCTTTCTGGAAAGGACTTATGAAAGTCAAACAATCCCTGTTTAATATGACAAAGTTTATTATTGGTAACGGTGCTAGTACGCGATTCTGGGAGGATACTTGGCTCGGAGAGACACCCTTAGCCATTCAATACCCGTCCTTGTATCGTATTTTCAACGACGCGAGGTGTTCGTTGCAACGGTATGTCAATCTATCCCCCTTAATATTCAGTTCAGAAGGGCGCTAGTGGGCAATCGTTGGGAAGAATGGCTCCGTCTAGTATGTAGACTGATGGAGGTTCAGCTTTCTCAACAACTCGATGAATTACGCTGGAAGCTTATTAGGTATGGAGTATTTACAGTTAAATCAATGTATATTGATGTTATCAATTCGAGCTTCATTCCTAGCTCCAAACATGTTTGGGCTGTCAAAGTTCCTTTGAAAATAAAAGTGTTTATGTGGTTTGTCGATAAACAAGTTATTTTAACCAAGGACAACTTGACAAAGCGTAATTGGACAGGTCCTACTATGTGTAGTTTCTGTGATCGGGATGAGACGATCAAACACCTTTTTCTTGATTGCCCACTAGCCAAAGTTTTATGACGGATGGCCCATATTGCTTTTAATATTACTCCACCGAGTTCTGTCAAAACGTTATTTGGGACGTGGCTTAACGGAATAGAGCCCGATTTAGCGAGACATATTCGCGCAGGAGTCTGCGCCTTGCCGTGGGCTATCTGGAATTGCAGAAATGATTTGGTTTTTAACAGGACAACACGCATTCATTTTTGCAGGTTATTTTCCGAGCCACGGTGTTGATCCGTTCGTGGTCGCTACTCACTCCGACGGAGGCCAGGGAGCATTTGGTTACTGGATCTATCCGCTGGGAGATGGTACCTCAGGATATTTTCAACCGGTTTGGATGGCGGTCATGTAATAGGATAGGCAATTAGTTTACCTATCTCTCTTTTTTGCCAGCCGGTTGTGGCGTCCTTTATTTGGCTAGTTTGTATTCTAGCTCTTCTGGCTCTGTGTGAGCTCCTTTTATTTTCTTTTGGAGACTTTTAGACCTGTTTGGAACCTATTTATTTGTTTAATAAGAGGGCCGTATGCATCGTTCTGATGCAGAGGCCGGGGAATCCCCCTTTTCGAAAAAAAAGATAATCATTTACTTTTTAGATTCTCGGGGCAGCTCTGCTTATTTTTCAGGCAATTCATACACGCATATAAATTGCTGAATTTTAATGAAAAGGAGCGAGGTGCTACTTTTAATTTTCTAACCGACCCTTTTCAGATAACACATGCACGGGTTTAGCCCAGTTGGCTCTGCACATTGAGATGAAACAGCAGGTCATGAGTTTGATCCCTATGAAAATAAACTTATTTTTGCTACCCTCCTCTACAATCTCGGTCCATATGCAAGGGCAAAGCTGCTGTTCACAATCTCGGCCCATGAGGGGCAAAGCCCATGACGGATAGAAAAATGTACTTTGTCAAATCTATACCGATGGCAATATTAGTACCACCTTAGATAAATATAGGAGACGTCCGAAATCAATAAAATCGCGGGATGAAACCAAGAATATCATCTTACTTTATTAGTAGGTATAGATATAGATTTTTTATGTTTAATACCGTCCGTTGATGAAAACTTGTTTTTTTTTGTTGTTGTCCAATGACTACTACGATGTGAATTATATCGATTATATCCGAACTATGTATTTTGTTGGTCTATGTAGGTTTTTCTTTTTTGCGGAAAAGTCTATGTAGGTTTATAGTTTACGTTGCGTTGCATGAGCCTCATGAATATAAAGGTTCGAATGTGTGAGACGACTATGGAGGCGATATAATAAGGGGTAATCTGTCACGATTCATACACACTACCAAGCCAAAAACCGGCTCGAAGAGAAAGCCGTGGCGTTGGTATAAATAAACCCTTATCTTCTCTTTTTTTTCTTTTGAATATAGTACAGACGCAAGCGCTCATACATGCACGCATACACTTATCCTTATAAACTCACACACGCATATTCTGAGAACATCTCCTTCCACTGAAAGCGTGTCGCCGGAAATCCCGAAATAAATCCAAAAATAATGCAAGCACCAGGATTTGAATCCTGATGGGCTGGAATACCATCGTCTCTCTAACCATCCAACCACATATTAGTTCACATCTTTTCTTTTGTTAGAGGGTGTACGGATGCCGTACAACCGTCCTAACCTCTGTCACCGACAAAAAGAGAATAGTATAGTGCAGGCCCACCATGCAGTGTCTGTCCCCGGGGTCGGCAAAGCAGCGCGTATGCACATGCACAGTAAATAAACACTTTGGATTTGGGCCACCAGCAGCACTTAATTAGTTTGATTTGCTGTCAGAAAAGAATCTCGTCTCATCATCGATCGATCCCAATAATTATATAATCCATTTATTTGGCCCCACCCAGCGGCTGCAAGTTGTACGTACGTAGCAGTACCACAAAGTACGATCTGCAGCACTACTGTTAAGTGTTAACTAACCTCCATCTTCATTGATTCCCTCTCTCTCTCCCACTATCTTTGTTCGTACGTACGTACGTACGTGCTGTACCAGTACGACTGTACGAGTACGTGCTGGACGCCTGGACCTGTGCTGCATACTCACATGGCGAAGATGTGGGTGCCCCGCCCGCCCGTGAAGCCACAAGGAGGCCAAACGGGCTCCATCTGGATGCATGCATGCTGCTGAAAGTGGTACCATACCATGCATATTATCCACAAATGGACACATATATACATATGACCCATCAATAATCTCCTTACACTTCCGACCCAGTAGTAGATTTTTTTTCTTTTTCCAGTGGAGCCATCTCTTTGTGTGCCAAATGTCCGCGGACACGTCCCACGGACACGTGTGAGACGTGTCGAGGACACAACATGGGATGGAGTCATCACCGAGCATTTGATGTGCGGCTGGGGGATAGAAGGGAGGAATTGGCGTCACAACCCGTCGAATCGGTCGCCCTATATAGCCAGCCTAACCTCACCGCTCAAATTCCTACCACCATGCCCCCTTTCGAGCTCTCCGTTTGGCGCGGATCGACACCGACGATCAGGTAAGTGGTGCTCCTTTTCCGACCATCCGTTGACGGCGTCGTCAATTCAAGTCCTCCTCTTCTCTGACCTGTTCGGCGCCTCCTTCGAGCTGCACAGATGTGTCTGTGAGTTCAATCACCCCCTTCTATGTACTCGTCCTAGCTATCTGCGAGCATATGGTACGGTTAGATCTGTGACCATCTTGTAGCACTGTACACTGTCGAGCTGTGAGAATGTGATGTTCTAGTAGCTAGTGGTGATGAATTTGTAGCATAGGAGTTGTTTTTCTTGTCAGTAATGATTGATAGTTAGTGGTGATGGATTTTGGTAGTATGATTGATGTTTAGTATGCAAGTATGGAAGTATGTGTTCTAATTTGTTGAACTCCTTGGTATGATTTGAGCTATTGTGTTGAACTGGATGATCCGTCAGTACATGTGTAGTGTTTGTTCATACTGTTCATACTGTCCATGTTTAGTGCTCGTATTATACTCGATGTGTAGTGTAGAGAATGATTTGGTGCATCGATAATTGATTGATCGTGCACTAGGCACATATATATAGGTACAAGGGGTGCGACCGGTGTCTTGTCTTCCAAGATACAAGTAAATACAGAGGGAGAGAGACACTACAGGTGCGGCATACAAAACCCAGACCTACGTACATGTACACATGTTCAACACCCCCCCCCCCCCCGAAGTCGAAACGTCGCCGGTGACACAGAGACTGGACCGAAAGCCCTCAAACGTCGAGGTGGGTAGTCCCTTCGTCATGACATCGACGAACTGTTGATCGGTGGGCACATGGAGAACTCGAACACGACCAAGTGCGACGTGCTCCCTGACGAAGTGAATGTCGAGCTCAATATGCTTCGTCCATCGGTGATGGACAGGGTTGGCGGCGAGATACACTGCGGAGACGTTGTCGCAGTAAACAAGCGTCGCCTTGGTAACCTCGCATAGCAACTCCTGAAGTAGCTGTCAGACACAAGAGCACTCCGCAACGGCGTTGGCCATGGCCCTGTACTCGGCCTCGGCACTCGATCGTGAGACCGTGGGTTGTCGTTTAGACGACCATGAAATCAGAGAGGGCCCAAGGTAGACGCAGTAGCCGGAAGTGGAGCGTCGAGTGTCGGGACACCCAGCCCAGTCAGCGTCGGAGTAGGCGACAAGGCTGGTGTCAGGTGATGCCGTCAGGGTGAGACCCATAGCTGTGGTGCCACGTATGTACCGAAGGATACGTTTCACCAGAGCCCAATGAGTATCACGAGGAGCATGCATATGAAGGCACACCTGCTGGACAGCGTACTGAATGTCCGGACGTGCCAGTGTGAGGAACTGAAGCGCACCGACGATGGAGCGGTAGAAGGGAGCTTCGGACGCCGGAGATCCCTCGACGGCGGACACCTTAGCCTTCATGTCGACAGGCGTAGGAGCAGGCTTGCAGTTAAGCATGCCCGCTCGCTCCAGAAGCTCGTAGGCGTACTTCTGCTGATGCAAGAAGAAGCCAGTAGCCTGACACACAACCTCGATTCCGAGTGATACGTCCATTTTGCATCATGCTTTTATATTGATATTTATTGCATTATGGGCTGTTATTACACGTTATGTCACAATACTTATGCCTATTCTCTCTTATTTTACAAGGTTTACATAAGGAGGGAGAATGCCGGCAGCTGGAATTCTGGGCTGGAAAAGGAGCAAATATTAGAGACATATTCTGCACAACTCCAACAGTCCTGAAACTCCAGAAAGTCATTTTTGGAAATAATAAAAAATATTGAGCGGAAGAAGTACGTCAGAGGGGGCCCCACCTAGCCACGAGGGTGGGGGCGCGCCCTACCCCCCTGGGCATGCCCCCCTGCCTCGTGGGCCCCCTGTTGGTTCTCCGGTGGCCATCTTCTGCTATATGAGGTCTTTCGTCGAGGAAAAAATCATAGGCAACCTTTCGGGATGAGACTCCGCCGCCACGAGGTGGAACCTTGGCGGAACCAATCTAGGGCTCCGGCAGAGCTGTTCTACCGGGGACACTTCCCTCCGGGAGGGGGAAATCATCGCCATCGTCATCACCAACGCTCCTCTCATCAGGAGAGGGCAATCTCCATCAACATCTTCACCAGCACCATCTCCTCTCAAAACCCTAGTTCATCTCTTGTATCCAATTCTTGTCTCCAAGTCCGGGGTTGGTACTAGTAGGTTGCTAGTAGTGTTAATCACTCCTTGTAGTTGATGCTAGTTGGTTTATTTGGTGGAAGATCATATGTTCAGATCCTTTATGCATATTAATACCCCTCTGATTATGAACATGAATATGCTTTGTGAGTAGTTACGTTTGTTCCTGAGGACATGGGAGAAGTCTTGCCATTAGTAGTCATGTGAATTTGGTATTTGTTCGATATTTTGATGAGATGTATGTTGTCTAGCCTCTAGTGGTGTTATGTGAACGTCGACTACATAACACTTCACCATTGTTTGGGCCTAGAGGAAGGCATTGGGAAGTAATAAGTAGATGATGGGTTGCTAGAGTGAAGGAAGCTTAAACCCTAGTTTATGCGTTGCTTCGTAAGGGGCTGATTTGGATCCATATGTTTCATGCTATGGTTAGGTTTACCTTAATACTTTTGTTGTAGTTACGGATGCTTGCAATAGAGGTTAATCATAAGTGGGATGCTTGTTCAAGTAAGAACAGCACCCAAGCACCGGTCCACCCACATATCAAATTATCAAAGTACCGAACGCGAATCATATGAACGTGATGAAAACTAGCTTGACGATATTCCCATGTGTCCTCGGGAGCGCTTTTCTCCATATAAGAGTTTGTCCAGGCTTGTCCTTTGCTACAAAAAGGATTGGGCTACCTTGCTGCACTTTATTTACTTTTGTTACTTGCTGCTCGTTATAAATTATCCTATCACAAAACTATATGTTACCACTTATTTCAATACTTGTAGAGAATACCTTACTGAAAACAGCTTATCATTTCCTTCTGCTCCTCGTTGGGTTCGACACTCTTACTTATCGAAAGGACTACGATAGATCCCCTATACTTGTGGGTCATCACCGAGGAATTAGTGGAGAGCCCCCAAATCCTTGAGGGCGAACTCAGTGTCGAGGCGAGCTGTGATCTGCTGAAGAAGCGCTGGCGAAGAGGAAGTCAGGATGATGTCGTCGACGTACAGGAGGAGGTACGCGGTGGCGGGACCTTGGTGATAAACAAACAGGGAGGCATCAGACCGTGTGGACCAGAACCCCTGCTGCTGAAGGAAGGCCGCGATCCGCTGGTACCAGGCCCGAGGTGCCTACTTCAACCCATAGAGAGAACGGGAAAGCAAGCACACGTGGTCTAGATAGTCGGTGTCGACGGAACTAGTAGGCTGCTGACAAAACACCTGCTCATCGAGATGGCCATGCAAAAAGGCATTAGACACATCGAGCTGGTGAACTGGACATGCGCGAGACACAGCAAGCTCGAGGACAGCGCGAATCGTGCCCGGTTTGACAACCGCGGCGAAGGTGTCGGTGAAGTCCACGCCGGCACGCTGACGAAAGCCGCGCACCACCCAACGCGCCTTGTAGCGCTCGAGAGAGCCGTCGGGGCGAGTCTTGTGCCCACTTGCCAGTGATCACGTTGGCACGGGGAGGCCGCGGGACAAGCTGCCACGTACGGTTGCGCTGCAGGGCGTCAAACTCCTCACGCATCGCAGCAAGCCAGTTCGGATCCCGAAGAGCTGCGCAAGCGGAGGTGGGGAGTGGAGACGGTGTCGAGGTAGATGTAGCACACGCGTACTCGTCAGACGTGTAGCGCGTGCTAGGACAAAGTGTCCCAGTCCGAGCCCGAGTGACCACACCGGTGAGGGGTGTAGCCTCGACGACGAGGCGGCCGAGGGGGCCGCGGCAGGGGCCGCCGAGGGAGCCGTGGCGGCGGGGCCTGCCGAGGGGGCCGCGGTGGGGGCCGCGGTGGGGGCCGCAGCGGGGGCCACGGTGACAGGAGCCGCCGGCGCGGGAGACGCCGAGGGTGACGGTACCTGCTGAAACGGGAACACCAGCTCATCAAAGTACACATGTCGCGAAATGAAAATGCGGTGGGACACTGGATCATAGCACCGGTAACCTTTGGTGTTGGGAGGATAACCAAGGAAGATGCATGGAAGCGACCGGGGAGCGAGTTTGTGAGGAGCAGTGGACGTAGTGCTAGGATAACAGAGACACCCAAAAATGCGAAGACCATCATAAGATGGAACTGCACTGAAGAGGAGCTGGTGAGGAGTGTAGTTCCAGCGCGAACGACACGGGCGAATGTTAATGAGAAGGCTGGCGGTCGCGAGCACGTCCGACCAGAACCGAGGAGGCACGTAGGAGTGGAAGAGCAACGTGCGGACATAGTCATTAAGGGTGCGAATGACGCGCTCGGTGCGACCATTCTGTTGTGACGTATAGGGACAAGTGAGGTGAAGAATGGTGCCATGCGACGCAAGAAGATTGCGGACGGCAACGTTGTCAAACTCCTTGCCGTTGTCAGTTTGCAAGGCGAGAATGGGATGACCGAACTGTGTGGTGACATATTAATAAAAAGCTGTGAGTGTGGCGAGAGCGTCGGACTTGCGACGAAGAGGAAATGTCAACACATAATGGGTAAAATCATCCAATATCACCAAATAGTATAGATAGCCCGTGTTGCTCGTAACCGGGGATGTCCAAACATCACTATGCAATAACTGAAACGGAAAGGTGGAAATGTTTGTGGACTCGCTAAAGGGGAGACGAACGTGCTTGCCAAGATGGCAAGCATCACAAGTGTGGTCGTCAACCTTATTACATGAGAAAGAAAAACTCTGAAGAATCTGACGCATAACAGTGGAGTTGGGGTGACCGAGGCGGGCGTGCCAAAGATCGACACTAGCGGCGAAGATGGTGGGACGACGAGTGGTGGTGGCGCAGGAGGGATGCACCGGGTAAAGCTCGTCCGGGCTATCACATCGGTGGAGTACCATCCGTGTACGGGCGTCCTTCATAGTTATAGGATTCTCACGAGCAAGACGACGAACAAAAACTAGATTAGTGACTAAGTTGGGAGATACAAGAACATTAGACATGTTAACAGGAGTAGAAGTAGAAGGAAACGACATATGACCGACAAGTGTAATGGGTAGAGAGGAACCGTTACCAACGGTGATGCGAGTGGGAGTATGAACAGGAGTGGCAGACGTGAGGTTACTGGGATGAGCAGTCATGTGAGCGGTGGCGCCCGAGTCCATGTACCAGTCACCACCGCCACCGTAGGAACTCGGTGATGGGGCAGAGTGTCATGTCTACTACACAACCTTCTTCTTGTAGACGTTGTTGGGCATGCAAGTGCACAGGTTTGTAGGACAGTAGCAAATTTTCCTCAAGTGGATGACCTAAGGTTTATCAATCTGTGGGAGGCGTAGGATGAAGATGGTCTCTCTCAAGCAACCCTGCAACCAAATAACAAAGAGTCTCTTGTGTCCCCAACACACCCAATACAATGGTAAATTGTATAGGTGCACTAGTTCGGCAAAGAGATGGTGATACAAGTGCAATATGGATGGTAGATATAGGTTTTTATAAACTGAAAATATAAAAACAGCAAGGTAGCAAGCGGTAAAAGTGAGCGTGAACGGTATTGCAATGATAGGAAACAAGGCCTAGGGTTCATACTTTCACTAGTGCAAGTCCTCTCAACAAGGATAACATAATTGGATCACATAACTATCCCTCAACATGCAACAAAGAGTCACTCCAAAGTCACTAATAGCGGAGAACAAATGAAGAGATTATGGTAGGGTACGAAACCACCTCAAAGTTATTCTTTCCAATCAATCCGTTGGGCTATTCCTATAAGTGCCACAAACAGCCCTAGAGTTCGTACTAGAATAACACCTTAAGACGCAAATCAACCAAAACCCTAATGTCACCTAGATACTCCAATGTCACCTCAAGTATCCGTGGGCATGATTATACGATATGCATCACACAATCTCAATTCAATCTATTCAACCAACACATGGAACCTCAAAGAGTGCCCCAAAGTTTCTACCGGAGAATCACGACGAAAACGTGTGCCAACCCCTATGCATAGGTTCCCAATGTCACGAAACTCGCAAGTTGATCACCAAAACATACATCAAGTGGATCAATAGAATAACCCATTGTCACCACGGTTATCCCACGCAAGACATACATCAAGTGTTCTCAAGTCTTTAAAGACTCAATCCGATAAGAAAACTTCAAGGGGAAAACTCAATCCATTACAAGAGAGAAGGGGGGAGAAGAAACATAAGATCCAACTAAAATCGCAAAGCTCGCGATACATCAAGATCGTGCCAAATTAAGAACACGAGAGAGAGAGAGAGAGAGAGAGAGAGAGATCAAACACATTGCTACTGGTACATACCCTAAGCCCCGAGGGTGAACTACTCCCTCCTCGTCATGGAGATCGCCGGGATGATGAAGATGGCCACTGGTGAGGGATCCCCCCTCCGGCAGGGTGCCGGAACAGGGTCCCGAGAGGTTTTTGGTGGCTACAGAGGCTTGCGGCGGCGGAGCTCCCGATCTAATCTCTGTTCTGGAAGTTTTGCGATACGTAGGTATATATGGGTGCAAGGGGTACGTCGGTGGAGCTTCAGGGGCCCCACAAGGCAGGGGGCGCACCCTAGGGGGGTGGGCGCGCCCCCCACCCTCGTGGCCAGCTCCCGTATCTTCTGACGTAGAGTCCAAGTCTATCCGGTGGCTTTCCTTCCAAAAATTACTTCTCCAGTTGATTTCGTTCCGCCCTCGAAACACTGAAATAGGCATAAAACAGCAAATCTGGGCTGGGCCTCCGGTTAATAGGTTAGTCCCAAAAATAATATAAAAGTGGATAATAAAGCCCAATAATGCCTAGAACAGTAGATAATATAGCATGGAGCAATCAAAAAATATAGATACGTTGGAGACGTATCAGAGTGCAGGGCGGCGAGAAGGGTCGGGTCCCATGGCGGCGGCACCTGAGGAGGGTAAAACCCCGCGTAGGCCGGCGCGGGGGCGGCGCCGAAGGCCGGCGCCGCGGCGGCGCCGTAGGCAGGCGCGGCCCCGTATGCGGGCGTGGGCTGAGGCGCGGCACCATAGCCGCTGTAGGGAGCGGCGTTCTGCGCGGCGAAGAGGGCCTGATGGCTCGCTGGACGAGGCGCAATGATGCCCGGGGCGGGAGCCCGAGGGACCGGCATCGAGTACGCGTGGACAACGCCGGTCCACGGGTTGGTGCCGTACGTCCATGGAGGGTTGACCTGCTGCTGTTGCTGACGAGCCCCCCCCCCCCCCCGGGGGCCTGTTGCTGCTTACGGCCCCCCCGCGGCGGTTGCCGCGGTGCCCGCCACCGGGCTGCTGGGGGCCAGCGGGAGGGGCGAGGGGCGCGGGCGGCAGGGGGAAGTACCCCGAAGGCGCGGGGGGCCGGTGGCGGCTGGCGCGACGCTGGTGGGGCGGCCGGTGGTGGGGCGCCACGGGAGGTGCCGGCGGCGAGGGCGTGATGCTGCATGCGCTTCTTGACCCCCTTCATCCGGCGCTCCTCCAACCGCAAGTACGCCACAAACATGGGGAAGGAGGGCTCCGGCATCAAGGTGAGGTTGGAGGCGGCGTCACCGAAGTCCTCGTTGAGGCCGGCGGTGAGCGTGCTGAGGAGGAGGTTGTCATCAACCTTGGCGCCAAAGTCGCGGAGCTCATCCGCCAACGTCTTCAGGCGGCGGCAGTAGTCATCTATGGACTGTTCATCCCGGTGACAGTCAAAATAGTCCCGCTGCAAAAAAAACGCGGCGCTGAAGCTTGTTGTCGGTGAAGAGGCCGTTCAGCTTGACCCACAAGGCGCGGGCGTCGTCGCCTGTGCTCACGACCGTGTGGAACAGGTCCTTGGAGATGGTGGTGAAGAACCACCGGATGATGGTGGCGTCGATCGCGGTCCACTCAGCGTCATCCACCATGGCGCGGGAGTCAACGGTGCCATCCACATGATCCACGAGGTTGTTCTCGCGGAAGAGCAGCGTGAAGTACGTCTTCCACGCGAAGTACGTGGAGTTGGAGGCATCAAGGACGACGGGAACGCGTGCATGGACGTTGATGTCGCGGATTTTCGCAGGGTCGACGGCGAAGGGGTTGGAGTAGGTGGAGGCGTTGGACGATGTGGCGGTGAGGAGGTGGTGTAGGGGGCGGCGCGGCAGGAGGGCGGCGCGGCGGGAGGGCGCGCGCGGCGGGGTGGAGAGGGCGGCGCGGCAGGAGGGCGGCGCGGCGGGGAGGTGGGTAGCGGTGGCGGTATGGGGCGGCGCCGAAGGCAGCGGAAGATTGCGATGGCGGCGGCTAGGGTTAGCGGAAGCGGGGAGATCGATTTGCGATAGATACCATGTAGAGAATGATTTGGTGCATCGATAATTGATTGATCGTGCACTAGGCACATATATATATATAGGTACAAGGGGTGCGACCGGTGTCTTGTCTCCCAAGATACAAGTAAATACAAAGGGAGAGAGACACTACAGGTACGGCATACAAAACCCAGACCTACGTACATGTACACATGTTCAACATGTAGTGTGCTCCACTCTTGTTGATGCTTACGCTTGTACGACATAAGCACGCAAGAGTTTACTCAGGCCCTTGTCGTGTCCCAGAGCCAACTTGCGCCATCTTCAGGGCTTCTACGATATGTGACCTTGGCTCGCAGTGCCAATTGCAAAATCTGGACCGACCATTGGACCAATGGTAGATCTGTTGGAAATATGCCCTAGAGGCAATAATAAATTGATTATTATTATATTTCCTTGTTCATGATAATCGTTTATTATCCATGCTATAATTGTATTGATAGGAAACTCAGATACATGTGTGGATACATAGACAACACCATGTCCCTAGTAAGCCTCTAGTTGACTAGCTCGTTGATCAATAGATGGTTACGGTTTCCTGACCATGGACATTGGATGTCATTGATAACGGGATCACATCATTAGGAGAATGATGTGATGGACAAGACCCAATCCTAAGCCTAGCACAAGATCGTGTAGTTCGTATGCTAAAGCTTTTCTAATGTCAAGTATCATTTCCTTAGACCATGAGATTGTGCAACTCCCGGATACCGTAGGAGTGCTTTGGGTGTGCCAAACGTCACAACGTAACTGGGTGGCTATAAAGGTACACTACAGGTATCTCCGAAAGTGTCTGTTGGGTTGGCACGAATCGAGACTGGGATTTGTCACTCCGTGTGACGGAGAGGTATCTCTGGGCCCACTCGGTAGGACATCATCATAATGTGCACAATGTGATCAAGGAGTTGATCACGGGATGATGTGTTACGGAACGAGTAAAGAGACTTGCCGGTAACGAGATTGAACAAGGTATCGGGATACCGACGATCGAATCACGGGCAAGTATCGTACCGCTAGACAAAGGGAATTGTATACGGGATTGATTAAGTCCTTGACATCGTGGTTCATCTGATGAGATCATCTTGGAACATGTGGGAGCCAACATGGGTATCCAGATCCCGCTATTGGTTATTGGCCAGAAAACGTCTCAGTCATGTCTGCATGGTTCCCGAACCCGTAGGGTCTACACACTTAAGGTTCGGTGACGCTAGGGTTATAGAGATATTAGTATGCGGTAACCCGAAAGTTGTTCGGAGTCCCGGATGAGATCCCGGACGTCATGAGGAGTTCCGGAATGGTCCGGAGGTAAAGATTATATATAGGAAGTGCTATTTCGGCCATCGGGACAAGTTTCGGGGTCATCGGTATTGTACCGGGACCACCGAAAGGGTCCCGGGGGTCCACCGGGTGGGGCCACCTGCCCCGGGGGCCACATGGGCTGTAGGGGGTGCGCCTTGGCCTATATGGGCCAAGGGCACCAGCCCCAATAGGCCCATGCGCCAAGAGAAGAGGGAAAGGAAGAGTCCTAAAGGGGGAAGGCACCTCCGTGGTGCCTTGGGGAGGAGGGACTCCTCCCTGGCCGCACCCTTCCTTGGAGGAAGGGCCAAAGGCTACGCTCCCCTCTCCCTTGGCCCTATATATAGTGGGGGGAAGGGAGGGCAGCAACACCTCAAGCCCTGGCGCCTCCCTCTCCCTCCCATGACACATCTCCCTCCTCCCGCAGCGCTTGGCGAAGCCCTGTTGGAATCCCGCTACTTCCACCACCACGCCGTCGTGCTGCTGGATCTCCATCAACCTCTCCTCCCCCTTGCTGGATCAAGAAGGAGGAGATGTCGCTGCTCCGTACGTGTGTTGAACGCGGAGGTGCCGTCCGTTCGGCGCTAGGATCATCGGTGATTTGGATCACGACGAGTACGACTCCATCAACCCCGTTCTCTTGAACGCTTCCGCGCGCGATCTACAAGGGTATGTAGATCCACTCCTCCCTCGTTGCTAGATGACTCCATAGATAGATCTTGGTGACACGTAGGAAAATTTTGAATTTATGCTACGTTCCCCAACAAGATCCGCGGCCGAGATCACCCCTCTCATCTCCCGGCTTGTCTCTCGACGTCATCACAAGACACATGTCGTCGAAGATGGCCTTCACCTATGTTCCTGGGTGCAGGATATCCACGGGGCGCTCGGACCCCCGTTGGAATCTTACGTGGAGGCCATGGGCCCCGCTTCGCGTCAAATTCTTCCTCTGGCTGTGCATGCAGGACCGATGTTGGGTGGAGGAACGCCTGGCCCGCCACGGCCTACCCAATGAGGCGACATGCGCCTTCTCGATTAAGAACCCAAAATGATGCAACATCTTCTTGCAGGATGCTCATTCTCCAGGCAGGTATAGCATTAGATTCTTGGTTGGGTGAGGGCAACAGATGACTTACCGATCTCTGGCACTCCCTTCCAGACAAGACTGCCCGGTGTCATGTGACCATGCTCTGGCCTCAACTCGCAAGGGCATGTCATCTCTCATAATCCTCGCTGCATGGTGGCTACGGAAGCATGGTAATGGACGCACCTTCGACGACAACCGACCATCAATCACCCACATCTTTCTTCGGCACTATCAAAGATGAGGCGCGCCTATGGGCTAAGGCAGGCGCAAACGGGCTTAGAAACATCCTTCCCGGCACTTAGTTTGTGGTTGTATGGGGGGGGGGCGAGCAACCCCTTGCCTTCTCTTCTGCTCCTACGCTCGCTACCACGCCTTCTCGCACACTGATTGTAACCCCGATGCTACAACTCTCCTTCTGTCAATGAAAAGACACGCAACCTTTGCGTATAAGTGAAGAAAAAAATGCGATCATATTGCATTCATTCAACAAGTCCACAGTCGAGTGAGAAAAATATTCAAGCAAGTCAAGGCTCTTCTTAGCCGAGGAGAGACCAAGTCCTGGTTCACTTTCACTCACTGTCACTCTCCCTCTCTGCCAAACCAAAAGCTATCTCATTTCGCATGTTACTCTGCTCTGCTCTTTGGCTCCTTCCTCCCCGCTGCTGGCCGCTCTCCAAAACCACGGCCCCCATCGCCCTCCTCCTCCTCCTCCTCCCGCAATCATCCGTAGCTTCGCAACACCATCTTCATCCTCCCTAGCACGTGATGGGCCTCTTCGGCAGTAGCAGTGGCATGGGTAAGGGCAAGGGCACCCCCGGCGCCTCGTCCTCCTGTGCTTGTCCTCCCCCTCCTCCTCCGGCGCCGGCGCGTTTCCGCCTAGGTCGCCGGCGCCTGCACATCCCGGTGCACCAAGCGCGGTGGCGCTGGGAGTAAATGCAGCCGCTTCCCTACCCCGACGTGAAGCTGCCGCACCACTGGCACCTGGATCCGCACCGGATCCAGGTGCCAGCGGTTCCGCAGACCCAGCGGGCGCACGACGAGGAGGTGCGCAGAGGCCCCGTGCAGCTCACGTCGGAGCAGCGGCGGATGCCGGAGTACGTCGCCGACTCTCCCAACTGGGAGGCTTGGCTTGCCCTCGAACGCGAGGAGCAATGGCGTTCAGGCGTCGACGCCATCCTGCCACCGTTTCCACCGCTGCCCCCGCGGGTAGAGCCGGAGGAAATGGAGGCGGAGGCAGAGGCAGAGTACCAAGCCACCCTCGAGGAGGCCCTGTAGCACGCTCTGGAGGCTAGCCGTCTCGAGAAGGACGCACATTGGGATGGGCTAGAGCAAGCTCTTGCCCTGTGGGCGGAGGGGGACTTTGTCCACACCCGGCTCTTCGTCCCGCCTCCGCCCGTCGAGCCCAAGCCGGAGCCGACGCGGACACGCTCCCCGCCTCCACCCACTTGGTCGGAGGAGGCCTACACTTGGACGGACAAATACCGCGAGTGTGTGAGCGCGCCTCCTGTCCACTTCGCTGCGACGCCGGCGCAGGAGGCGGCCCACCTTGAGCGTTGAAAGGTGCACTGGCTCCGCCAGGAGCAGGCCGACGGCGAGCGGTAGATCCGCTGCGAGGCGATGCTGCAACGCGACGCGGAGGCGCTCCGGCTTTAGGAGGAGGAGGAGAAGCACGCGCGGCTAGCCGCAATGCCGCCGCCCCAACAGACACTGGAGGAGGCTGCCCTGGCAGCGTACCAGGCGGTGTTCGGGTGGGCTGGCCCTGCTCCCGTCTTCATCGGCCTCACCAGTGGCGATGGCGACGTGGACGTCAAGGGTAAGGCAAGGCCGACGACGTCTGGGCAGCGTGCGGGGCGGCTCAGACTTTTTTATATTTTAATTAATGTGTAATTAGGTTTAAGTGGACTTTGGCCTGCGGTTGACCGGCCACTTATGTTTATTTTATGCTAGCTGTTTTTTTTTTCATGCCGGCACATTTGGGTCAGCCTGCCGTTGGGCGGTTAAGCCGACCCATTTAAGAATGCGGACGCGCACATCTGCCTGGCCGACCCAAACGGACGAGAAGCGGATAAAGCACGCGTCCGATTGGGTCGCCCCGTTGGAGTTGCTCTCAATGAAAAGACACACAATCTTTGCGTATTCGTGAAGAAGAAAAAAGTTATATCATAGTAGTATTCAACAAGTCCACAGTGGAGTGTGAAAAATATCCTAAGCAAGTCAAGGCTGTTGGTAGCAGAGGAGAGACGATGGCTCTCAAGACCAAGTCCTGGTTCACTTTCACCCACTGTCACTCTCCTACTCACTGTATCACTCTCTGCCAAACCATCCAAAAGCAATCTCATTTCGCATGTTACTCTGCTCTGCTCTTTGGCTCCTTCCTCCCCGCTGCTGGCCGCTCTCCAAAACCACGGCCCCCATCGCCCTCCTCCTCCTCCTCCTGCAATCACCCGCAGCTTCGCAGCACCTTCTTCCTCCTCCCTCAGACACACACACCACCATCCTCTGCCGTTTCTTCCATTGGATGTGAATGGAAGGTCGGAGGACACTGGAATGTAGGGCCGGGTAAAGAAAAGGAGCAAGAAACGGCAGCAGAGACCCCCCTGCCGCCGCGCCCGCCTGAAATCTCTCCCTCCGCCTTTACTCGCCGGGAGCCCCGGGCCTGATCTGATCCGATCTGATTCGGAGTGATTTCCGGGCGCCTCGTTTTCTAGCCGCCCGCTCCCCCCGGAGGCCAGAGCCGTGAGCTCCGCCGACGGGGAGAATAGAAATGAAGAGCCTGCAGTGCTTCAAGCAGGGCGGCGGGGATGGCGCGGGGAGGCGGCTGGAGCGGCGGCTGTCGCTGGGGGACTACAAGAAGGCGGTGTCCTGGTCCAAGTACCTGGTGGCGCCGCCGGGGGCCAAGATCCGGGGCGGCGGCGAGGAGCTCTGGAGCGCCGACCTCTCCAAGCTCCAGATCCGCGCGCGCTTCGCCTCCGGCCGCCACAGCCGCGTCTACTCCGGCCGCTACAACGGCCGCGAGGTCGCCATCAAGATGGTCAGCCAGCCCGAGGAAGACGCCGCGCTCGCCGCCGAGCTCGAGCGCCAGTTCGCCTCCGAGGTCGCGCTCCTCCTCCGCCTCCGCCACCACAACATCCTCTCCGTACGCTCTCTACTCCCAACCCATTTTTTACCTTCTCTTTCAGCCATTGTTTTCACCACGGATTAGTTAGATTAGATTAGATTAGATATATATGAATCTGAATTGAGTAGTAAATTGGTTGTGTTGTTGGTGCCCATGCCTGAGGATTTGCCATCCCAACCGATCTTCACATTAAAGGTGCAAACTTTACGCTTTCGTCGGTTGGATCGACAAGGGGAAATAATTGTTCATGCCTCTTTACACTATGTATGCATGTATAACCTGAACAAGAGGGAAAGAACATGGCAGACAAGCTTCTTTCCCCTATCAATTTTATTGTTCTTTTTTGAGGAAAGAAAACAGTGGTCCTTCCTCGGCGATTTCCGTTAAAGAAACCGCGGGCCACAAAGCATCTACACTTATAAATTGTGAATTTCAGGTAGTAGTTAATGTTTGTGATGGTGAAATCCCTTGACACTTATGGATCTGCTGGAACAAATCTTTAGTAAGGCATGATTGTTTGTTTCCTCCATAGTAGTTCACTGTCTCCATACTGATTGCTGTCCATTCGTAAACCATGACTTTTAGTTGGCAATAGCACTTTGTACTTTTGCCTAAATTATGTTAGTAGAGCCCCTGTTTGTACAGTCTGGACGACTAAGTGCACCAAAGCAACCTTGCAAATATTTTTATTCTCTCTGTGGTTTTGGATGGCGGTGAAACGGAATATTTCGGACAAGAGTGTCGCAGAAGGCTTGACGAGTTCACGACACCTACAGCTCTGTACACGATAAGCCGATAACGTTAGATACATGGATTTTCTAATTAAAGTGGGTGGTGGACCATGTAGGGCGCGCCCACTCTTAAGTCTTAACTGCTTTCAGATGCAGAGAAAAGCGCATCTTATCGTTTAAGTGTTTAATAACGAGAATCGACTCGGAGAGTGATAGATAGATAGATAGTTCATGTGCAGATAAATATCAATCCCGCTTTTCCCTTTGCTAAGTGTGGCCCTGTCTCACTCGGCCCCACAAGTCACATGGAGAAAAGGTTTAGTTGGCTGCATCAAATGGATTATTAAGCTAGAAAGTTCAAACGGTATTATGGTTGGTACTACTTAAGTTCATACTGTTCTCTGTATCTGCTTTTAGGCACTGCCAACCTCCGAATATTCTCCATATCTCATACTGTGCTTTTCTATGAAGCAAAGTTTACATGCTGGGTTGTGAACATATGTCAGTAATAAGGTTGAAACAATTTTGCTTATGATCCATGTTGTATTTGAAATGATTGGAATACTTAGTTACTTTGGTGTATCAACCCTTCTTGTTAAGTCTCTGTTTGGAATGGAATATAATGGTAATCTTCTGATTTTGCAGTTCGTTGCAGCATGCAAGAAACCACCAGTGTTCTGTATCATCACTGAGTACATGGCAGGGGGTTCCCTTAGGAAGTATCTACACCAGCAAGAGCCTCATTCAGTCCCCATCGAACTAGTTCTGAAACTAGCTCTAGACATTGCCCGTGGGATGAGCTACCTGCACTCACAGGGGATACTCCATAGGGACCTGAAGTCAGAGAACGTGCTTCTCGGGGAAGATATGTCCGTCAAAGTGGCGGATTTCGGGATCTCATGTTTGGAGTCGCAGTGCGGTAGCGGCAAGGGGTTTACGGGGACCTATCGGTGGATGGCTCCTGAAATGATCAAGGAGAAAAACCATACTAGAAAAGTCGATGTGTACAGCTTTGGGATCGTCTTGTGGGAGATTTTAACTGCTTTGGTTCCATTCAGCGAGATGACACCTGAGCAGGCTGCTATAGCTGTCGCCCTCAAGGTATGTTTGTTGATGCACCACTTGTTTTATGTGTGGATGCTACTTTCTCGCTCCCAGATTCTGGAGACTAATTTTGATTCGTGGCATACCATGGTAGAATTGCTTGTCCGTCATCCGACAGATATCTTGTTTTATGTGCTTGATAAGTATACATAGCACGTTCGTCAGCTCAGTTTCGAGAATTGAAGTGTGTTGGTGTGCTCAGCTGTCAATGTTATTCTTCGCTGAATTTCGTGATAATTCCCCAATTTGTATTGTACAACAAACATAAATATCTGGCAAGTACCACCATAGGCATACTTCTTAAGTTTGGGCAAATATTTGTTTATTCTTACTGTCGATTTCTACATGCTTTTTGTAACACCAGCTAATTTTCTTTGCAGAATGCGAGGCCACCGCTACCTGCTTCGTGCCCTGTGGCCATGAGCCATCTGATATCTCAGTGCTGGGCGACAAACCCGGAAAGAAGACCTCAGTTTGACGATATCGTCATGGTCCTCGAGGGCTACAAGGAAGCGCTTGACAACGACCCGTCATTCTTCCTGTCATACATACCGCCTCCGCCGCAACACCACCCGCAGCACCAGCAGAGCCTTCTCCGGTGCTTCCCTCGGGTGAAATCAATGCGACGGTCCGCTTCTCTCAAGGCATGATGTCTGCGGGCGGTGCTCCTCCTTCATCCTCGCCATGTATAATATGCACCTTTCTCTGAGTTTCTTCCTCTCTATGTGCCGGCCCTCTATTATTGCGGCATCTAGGCTCGCTCCAATTTCGTTTTTCCTTTCTTCTTGGTTATTATGATTGCCATCATTGATGATGCCGTCGAAGCCGCCGTGCGTTTCTATCTAGATATGACAAAGCAGTTCTCCCTGCAGATTATCTATCGGCTGCCGTCTACTTGTGACCGAGTGATGGAACCATGAACTAGCTAGCTTTTGTAATTGTAATTATAACTGAGCTCTTCATGAATCGTGTTCCTACTCTTTTATCTGCTTCAGCAAGAATTACCATTATCTTAGCCTTACATAACTGAGCTTCTCCGAAGGGATTGCCATTTTGTCGCACTAGATGTAAAACTCCTGGGCATGAACTTTCTACCATGCTGCATCAAGAATACACAATGTTGTACAGATAGAAGGCAAAATTCCTGTCACATGAACTGGCTTTCATACTGTAAAATTCAAGGGAGAAGGGCATAATAGCATATTCAGTTTGATTTGCCTAGCGCCAACTTGTTGGATATTTGAGATCTTGGGAACAAATTGAAAAGAGACAGTCCCATAGAAGAGTAAAATCTGAGCAAACCCATAGAAGCAATCATCAACCTCAAACCTCCAGAAACAATTTGGTAGGTCCAGAAGCTCGCGTGCTGCGTGGCAAGCCTTAGCCGGTTCATATCCAGGCTCAGGAGAAAGGCCCCGCCGCTTTATCGAGTCCTGTGCAAGAACGAGTTCTACTGGAGCGGATAAGGTGAGGGCCGCGTTCGAAGACCTCAAGCGCCTCCTACAATCCAACCCATTGCTCGCCTCCCCCACATAATCCGAGCCGCTGTTACTATACATATCCACTACCATGCAAGTGGTAAGCGTGGTTACAACGGTGGAAAGGGAAAAGTGGGGAACAACATCCCTAGTTTCATCTTTATGTTCTCTGTATCATGTGATAAATAATTTGTATAATTAACAATTTGTGTGATGAACTATGTAATAATTTGATGTTTTGGATTGATAAATTTAATGTTATGTTTGTAGTATTTGTATTATTTTGTTCTGTAATTATTTGAGATGAGTTTGATATGAATATGTTCGTTAAATATATATGCAATTGTCGTGCCTAATATAGGGCAGCTCTTGGAGCAGTTTTGTGCCCTATTTTAGGGCTGTTGTTGGAGCAAAAAGAATTCAAGTGAGGCAAAACCAACTTCTTGGTGCGCAGTAACTATTTTTTGCTGTTCTATTATAGGGATGTTGTTAAAGATGCTCTAAGGGACAGAGACTTGGAAGTGCTTTGATGTATCTTTTAGTTTCATCGCGTTTTGTGTCACTGCCACGTGAAAGACTCAAGTGAACGATTCATAAATCTTTTACAATTCAGTAAATGGCACAAATTAACAATAATTTCATGGATAAGATGCCCACCCCCCAGTAGATAAATGGTTTCGGTGCTAATCTACCCAATTTCTCTTTCAAAATTTACTTATATTTCCATAGAGTTCCTTTTTTATAACTTGAAAACATATTGCAATAAAGAACCACTGAACAAAAATCACATGTGCATGATAATCTTCAGTTCAGTTCAGCCTCCCGCCGTTGTCTTCCTCCTCCTCCTCAAGCTTCTTGGATGTGTACAGCTTATATAAGTAACAATATACCAATTGTAACCCAAAGGAATTCATCACACGTACATAAATAATAAGTGTTTCACCTACATGAATATTGATTTCCCCTTTATATATACCCTTTTCTTTGAAGACTAGTAGATGGCATGTTGTGTGCCTTCACTTTGTTTTAACTCATTGGTAGCACTAGCTTAGTCCATCAAGTAGGCAACAACTACACAAACAACAAGGTATACATGAGAGAAGACAAAGAGTCAAATGGACACATAACTGGGAATAGGAGGCATCAGTAACCGTGTTGGAGTGACTATCTTATATGTGACGAGATTGAAACCACTGTCATGCCGTGTCTTCATGTCGAATCATGGGAGCCGCCAAAACTGCATGGAAGAAATGCAAAAAATGATAAGCATTATAAATGCAAAAAATGATCAAAAAATGATATTGTGCACGGGAATGCTACGCAAGTAGAAATGACTTTCTTGTTGCTAGAGACAGCTACATAACATGGCTTTGATGTAACTTTGAGTTTCACCACAATCGGCGTTGCTACCGTTCGAGGAAATCAAGTGAGGAATGTTCATATACTTCATACAATCTAGTTAATGGAGCAATTCAGTAACAATATTCCCAATTGCGGAGACGCACCAAAAGAAAATTCGCTACAGAGCATATGAATTTTATTAATTGCTACTCTAACCAATTTCCCTTTGAATAGTTATTTATACCCATATGGAAACAAAAGCACCTATGAAGATAAAAAGACATGTGAATAATAATATTCAGTTCAGCTGCCCAACGTCGTCTTCTCCTACACCTTGCAATAGTTCATACCCATCGTAACTCAAAGGAATTCATCAGACATAGATAATAATAAGTGCTTTACCTACACGAGTATTGGTTCCCCCTATATATGTACCCCTTTCTTTGAACAAGAGTAGATAGCATGTTGTGTGGTTTCACTTTCTTATAATTGGTCAGTAGCACTAGCGTAGTCTATCAAATAGGCGATGACCACCCAAACAAACAGAGGATGAATGAGAAAAATAGAGTCAAATGGGCACACAACAGAGAATTGGAGGTGTTGGTAATTGTTTTGAAACATCGACTCTAGCAAGTGGATTGAAATGACCGTCACCCCGAGCGAGCGAGCGGCTGAAATTGCATCGATCGAATGCTCAAAATTGAAAGAACGACTTCCGTGTTTTTCTAACACTTCATAGCGCGCAAGTGCTCATATATACGCGAATACACTCACCCATATGAACACACACACGCACACCCTACCCCATATGAGCGCCGTAGAGAGTCTGAGCCAGCATTGTCATCTTGAGATTTTACGAAGCCACCGTAGGCACCTCCTAGTCGACAGGACGTCTCTTCCCAGTAAACGCATATCGCAGGAAATCATGAAATAAATTCTGGATATATGCGAGCATCGGGACAGCTACCTAAGACCTTTGCCAAATTATACCCACTTTTGTATGTACATGATCGTACAGATACCTTCTGTATGAGGCTCTCTGCTTTTGTTCTCGCGTGCCTGGCCGGACCATTTAGTCAAGTCCGTCAGTTTTACGTAGAAAAAATACTGCAAAAAAGGAGATCATGAGGACTCAAACTCAAGTCTTCGCACAAGTGCCTTTGATTTCATATAGCATGAATTATATAAGAACAAACAACAATGTTCATATGTAGAAAACATTTCTGAAAAAACCCAAAACTTTTCTTGAAAAAAATGTGAACAATTTAGAAATGCCGAATACTTTAAGGAAATATCTAATAATTTATGAAGCTCCATTTTTTTTGAAACATTTTAACTATTATCGAAATTCAAAACATATTTACAAAAAATGTGGAAATTGTTTGGGATTCCGAACATTTTTCAAAAATATAAACAATGACTGTAACATTGAATAGTTTATCAAAAATGAGATTTTTTTTTTGAAAATTCCAAACATTTTTAGAAAACATGAAAAATATATTTTTAAACAAGGACACGTTTTGAAAACATGAGACCATTTTTAGAAACCCCGAGCAACATTTGGAAAAGGAAAAAGATGGATCTGTGAAGAATTTTTAAAAGCGGGAACATTTTGTTAAATCCTGATTTTTTTATAATTTGTTAAAAATATAAACAAGAATACTTTTTAACTTTTGATATTTTTTAAAAAGCGCAATTGTTTTTACATTCTCGGTATTTTTTTTGAAATCACATTTTTTAAAAGACCACATTTTTTGAATTTTGATTTTTTATAACATGAACTATTTTTGAATTAGATTTTTTTCCAAAACATGAACAATTTTAAAAAAATGCAAACAATTACTCATATTTCCAACAGGTGCGTGATGGGAGCGATGCTAGGCGTAGTTGGGCGAAGGTCTAACCGTTTTTTTTCTATATTTTTGTTATTCTTTTCATTTTTTTACTTCATGCTTCTTCTTTTTGAACTTTATATATCTCTTAGGAACCAGTTCAAAATTGGAAATATTGTTCGGAAACCAAAATAACACTTTAAGGAAGTGTTTCAAATTATTTTTTTTCAAATATATGTTAAATGTTTTTTAAGAAAATCATTTACTATTTTCAAATTTATCCCTTTGTATTTATTAGTTGTGTTAAAAACTTAGAATAAAAGTTTTCAATGCCTATTTAAATTATGATTTTGAATACTTTTTTCCTTCAAATCTGGAATGGATGCATACCAGGGGCATTTCCACCTGCTTGCAAAAGTTGATGTCATTTCAGGAATATCCAAATCTAGATCATGAACAAATAATTTAAAAAACATGATCATTTTTCGAAATTCCTAAATATTTATAAAATTTTAAATATTATTTGAATCAACAGGAATATTTTCCAGTATTCTAGACAACATTCTGAATTTTGAATAGATTTCAAAAAAATAATAAATTTCAAAAAATAGAAAAATGATTTAACAAAAGAAGAAAAGAAAAACGAAAAAGACAAAAAAATGCTTAGCTAAGATCCTTTCATGGCAGGATCGCTAGACTCTGTGCCATGGGCACCATGGCTGGTTCAGCTAATGGCGAGAATGGTTAAGGGGCCGAAGCACATTGATCTTAGAATGTCACTGTTTTTTAGCAGCAATTCATATGATCTTGGAATGTCAGTGTTAAGGGGCCAGTGTCACGGTGTTACATCATAAATTCACTGTTCACCACCTCCATTGTTGCCTCTCCGATGATGCATGAGTAGTTCTTTGTAGACCTTCGGGTCCGTAGTTAGTAGATAGATGGCTTCCTCTCTCTCGCTGAATTCTCAATACAATGGTCTCTTGGAGATCCATATGATGTAACACTTTTTGCGGTGTGTTTGTTGGGATCGATGAACTTTGAGTTTATGATCTGATCTATCTTTTTATATCCATGAAAGTATTTGAGTTTCTTTGATCTCTTTTATGCATGATTGCTTATAGCCTCGTTTTTCTTCTCCGATATTTGGGTTTTGTTTGGCCAACTTGATCTATTTATCTTGCAATGGGAAGAGGTGCTTTGTAGTGGGTTCGATGTTACGGTGCTTGATCCCAGTGACAGAAGGGGAACCGACACGTATGTATCATTGCTACTAAGTATAAAACGATGGGGTCTATCTCTACATATATAGATCTTGTCTACATCATGTCATCATTCTTATTGCATTACTTCGTTCCTCCATGAACTTAATGTAGTAGCACTACTAGGGAAAACCCTAGTAGTAGCGCGGGCAGCCGCGCTACCAATAAGGTGCTACAGCTATTACTTAGCAGTAGCGCGTGCGACAAGCGCTACTGCTCAGACACATAGCGGCAACGCTTGTTCTATCCCACGCTGCTGTTAATCTAGCTAGTTGTAGCTTGTTTACTATCCATCGCTACTAGTACCCTTTTTTATTTTTAGTGTATTTATACGCCGTTATGCAAATTTTGGTACAATACCAATTATGAGGTTTATATCATTATGTCCATAACAGTGTGTCAAATGAAGGTGGATTAGGTTCAAGTGGAGACAATATGTGGTGCATGTCAAAAGTATACTACTAATCCAAACTTGATCTAGTTTGGACTAGTAGTACTTTCGATGTGCACCACATGTTGCCTCCACTTGAATCTAATCCGCCAGCACAAGCTATTTAATCACCATCATTGTCATTACCACCAACAGTATTTATTTAATCACCATAGTCATAGTGTAACACATCATCATCTTCAAACTTATTCTAGCTAGCTAATCACCACCAACACTAGATGCGGTAGCTATCTAATCACCACCAACACTAGCTAATAATAATCATCATAGTCATTATCACCAACACTAGCTATTTAATCATCATAGTCATAGTGTAGCACATCATCATCTTCAAACTCATTTCTAGCTAGCTAATCACTCCTGCTGCTCTCTCTCAGGTAAAATAACATAAAACATGTGTAGCTCTCCTCCTTCATCAAGTTGGAGCATGCAGATGAACCTGTCTCGTAATCGTGGGCTGCGCTTCTGATTGCTGCCC
Source organism: Triticum urartu (assembly GCF_003073215.2). NCBI lineage: Eukaryota > Viridiplantae > Streptophyta > Magnoliopsida > Poales > Poaceae > Triticum > Triticum urartu. The sequence goes on along the minus strand of NC_053024.1, from coordinate 472,161 downwards.
CCTAGTACTTCTCTGCGTTCCTCCATCACAAATTTGGTCCAGTCTTTCACTATTAAGACTTCCTCGCTCTTAGAAATCCTGAATGCACTAAAGTGCATTGTAGGATATCTTGGCTGTAAGCTAACAATACTCATGCTACCATTAGTCTCGATCCCATGAGGCACAACATTCATCGGGAGTCCATGTTGAAAAACATCGTATAGTAACATACTTAGCAATGAAGTTTAGCTTAAAAAAATATATGCAAAAGATGCACTAAGGATAAATAGTAAAAATCTTACCATCTTTCCTAAATAGATATGACCGTAGTTCATTACGAACACTATTGGTCGCACATTTTCAGTATTAACATTTCTAAGTGCAGGAAGAAAATTTGTCTTGACAGTATCAAGATTCTCAAGCCATCAAACATAATGACTTAGCTCCTCGCAGTTTAGTTCAGCCCCGGGACAGTAGTAGGTCCTGTCTATCAAGTGCTGGACATGTTTGCTTGAACCAAAATAAATTGACAATAGAAATTAGTTGTCAACTATTTTTGAATAAATAATATCAAAGACATAAATATGGTTGAGAAACTCACATAATGGTATAACTGGAGGCGTCTGCACATCGACCCAGATGTCGGTATTACCTTCAATATCATCTTCTGGACGGATATCAAAGGTGATAACCATATCAGGCTCAAATGCATAAGTCTTGCATAGTTCTCGCCAAGTTTTGCATCCAGAATAGGTGTAGTCGTCTGCGTTGTATAATTTTGCATGGAAAATATAACCATGCTCGGTTTTCAAGTAAACTTTCTTTACCTTCATTGTACGACTGAAACCTATCTTATCCAAGACAAAAACTCTTGCATGGCAGGGATACGCTAGTAGAATAGTAAAAAAAATTATGAGTTGAAGCAAATGAAGCATATGTCATGCTTAATTACGAAAAAAGACTTGTCGTTGTGACTTACTGTATCCACTTTGAAGTTCACGTCCAGCTTGATGCTGAAGCGCCTATCATCATCTAGAAATATTCCGTCGCACAGGCCACGCTCGTCTTCGCAGTATTTGCAAATACCGAAATCCTTTTCGTTGTCAGACATTTCCTATGTTCATAGTTGAAACATTAATTGAAAATCGATCGAAGACAACTCCAGGATACTCAAAATATCTTATAGGACTGATATTGACTTGAGCATTCAATAAGAAAAACCAAATCGTAAAATAAATAAGTATTCAAATTAGCATGCATTCAATAAGTAAAAGTAAATCATCTCATGTGTCCGTACATCGTCGAATATTATCACTAATACATCCCGAATAGTATCATACATATAAAATCACTAATACAACTAAAACCCTAGCGCACGACGGGTATCGGCGCAGGCGGTGGACACTCAAAGAGAAGGAACCATCACAGGATCATATCTCCGGTGAGATCCCTGGAGAACCTGTGCTCCAATGCAAACAAGTAACGACGGACGTGCGCGTCCTCCTCACTGACACAGTGACGCACCACCTCTGTGGGGTCCTCGAGCCTCTGGACCGTCACTGGCCCACGCGACCGCCACCAAAGAAGGTTCGGGTGAACGTCAGGCTGACTCCTCACCAACCTGCGCCCCCGGTAGGTAGCGCCTCCCAGTACCACCCCGGTGGAGCCTAGTCCCGGACATGGCCCATCTGGTGATGCAGGTGTCCTTCGCCGACTCGACGACGAGGATGCAGGATAGGCATCATCAACGTCAATGCGCGAAAAATTGCTTTAACTAAAAAAATAACAACAAATGTGACATGTTCAACTAGTTCTATTAATTCAACTAGTTCTTACGATTAAATCTAGTCAATTAATTCTATACCTAATAAAATGAATAATGACATAAAAAAGGCCTATGCTTTGCAGGAACGTTGACTCCTTCCCGGTGTGGCAAATCCCGGGCACTCGATATGTCCTAGTTTGTAGCACAAGTCATGCCGAAATTCACAGATAATTTCGGCATGACTTTTGCTAAAAAGTGGACAAATCGAGAACCTGAAATTTGCCGGAACGAAAATGAATCAACATTCCAGCAAAACATAGGCCACTCGGCTTCATTTCCTGGAAACAACAAAGCCACTTGGGCACAATCGAACCACTTCAATAATGGAATATGCAAATGAACATCAATGACATATATCATATAACAACAATATGCAAATGAAATTACTGTTTAGGCATTTTCATAAAAATTTGCCATAGCTAATTTCCTAAAAAAATTGCTAATCATTTTTCCTAAATGCTAAAAAATGCCTACTGCCCTAAACAAATCTAGGGTTCATATGAACACCTAGGGTTCATATGAACACCTAGGGTTCATATGAACATCAACACAGCATCAACACATATATAAATTGCCCTAGCAGAGAGAGAGGACGGTAGGGGAGAGGAGAGGCAGAGGATTACGGTGACTGCGGCGAGGGAGGGGCAGGCGGCGTCGAGGTCGGGATCGGGGGCGGCGTCGAATCCGGGGTCGGGGGCGGTGTTGAGGCGGGAGAGAGACGGGAGAGCGCGCGGCGACCGACGGGCGACGGGGCGGCGACAGCGGAGGAGTTGCGATTGGGGAAAGTGGCTGTTGGGAAGAACGAATCGAGCGGTTTAGTCAGAAGTAGGAGTAGCGCGTTCATATGCACGACTCTGAATTTAAGATGAAACTGTAAATACATAATCTTTTTTCACCACTTTCTGATAAATAATTGTGTTCATCACCGTACCAGCCTATATCAGTGGGCATCAGATATCAGCCATATTGATCGATATTTCGGTCCATATCGGATGATATGTGTGAAATGATATTTATAAAATGCTATGTTATGTTCATATCGGTCGAGGCCCAAAACTAATATATCGGCCTAGATTTAAAAGCTTGGATGCCATAGGTCAGTTTACTTTTTTGTTGTTGAGGGAAATCGGTCAGTTTACTTGGAACTTCATAGAAAACGATAAGTTCTCTTCTCAATCTCCTACGAGGCATTCTTTTCTTTATCAGACTCAATTGCCAAGTGCCAAATAGTTGTGGTCGTCCTTTGCTCATTACCCAGCAAAGTTCTTTATCTAGCTTGTGTGACATGATCAGTCCCGGTTCTAGCCACCAATTGGGACTAAAGAGATGCCTATATATATGCTCCACTGTTTTTGGCCATATAATTCCCTCAAAACCATATCTGTCCATTTTCTAGTTTTAGCAACATTACATTGCTAAGCATGTCCAGATGAGCTCAAGCTTGGTACACCTGCTAAAATGGTCTAAACATTGATCTAGGCCAAGTGATGCATCATAGAGAACAAGATAACATCATATAATTTCCTCAAAATCATATTTGTCCATTTTCTAGTTTGAGCAACTTTACATTGCTAAACATGTCAAGATGAGCTCAAACTTGGTACACCGGCTAAAATGGTTTAAACATTGACCTAGGCCAAGTGGTGCATCATGGAGAACAAGATAACATCATATAATTACCTCAAAACCATATATGTCCATTTTCTAGTTTTAGCTCAAAAATCATTAAATGCATGAAAAATAGCAAATGCAGTCAGAAAAGGGTTGAAAATTGATTATGTGGCTTTGAATGGTGCATATTGAACGCACAAAAAGTCTGGAGTTAAAATAAGTTAAAAAACATAAAATATCTTTTTCTAATAGATGAGCTTTCGTTCGAAACCTTGATACTTCAAAAGAGATTGTCCAGTTTGTACAAGAAGTGCATCCAGTTTTTCCCGTAACCCTCACAACTTTTTAGCACGTGCTATGTGGGTGAAATTATGATACCATGCCAAGTTTCAACCTTTTCAGAATTCATTTGTAGTGATTTTCAATTTAGGGTCATTTAGCTCAAATAATGACCTAATAGCAAAATGAATGAACAAAAAGGCTTTTATAAAACTCTAATACCAAAAAGAATGAACTAAAAAGCTTTTATAAAACTGTAATAGCAAAAAAGAATGAACAAAAAAGAAACAATTAAAATATAATATTCGAAAAAGAATCAACTAAAAAGGATCAAAATGATATTAACTAAAATTATCAAAGTATTTTTTTGTTATAAACTTTAATAGTAAAAGAATTTTCATAAAGTATTTTTGTTACAAACTTTAATAGCAAACTAAAAAGTTTTTATAAACTCTAATAGCAAAAGGAATGAACTAAAAAGAATCAATAAAAATAAAACTTATGCAATTAAAATTATATAAAATTTATAAAACTAAAATTATATACAATTTATGCAACTAAAATTATATAACTAAAAATAACATATGCAAAAAATAACATTAAAATTTTAAAAACATAACATCTGCAAAAAATGAAAAAAAGGCCCACCTACTAGCCACCACGGCCTGCATACGACTAGAAACCCTACACATGGGCCAGGATGCAGGCCCGTAGTGTAAGCAGGCCCAACAGGGCGTGAGATTACTGCCTACATTAGAGAGGAGCTCGAGAGGGCAGCGGCAACAGCGCTTATAAACCACTCCGAGCTCCTCTCAATTAGCGAGGTGGGAGTAAACTTTCCACACTGTTGTGCCACCCCTTTAGTCTCGGTTGGTGGCTCCAACCGAGACTAAAGGACACCCTCTAGTCCCGGTAAGAGCCACCAACCAGGACTAAAGGGTTGTGCTTCCCGCCCTTTGGGTTGCTGAAATAGCCCATTAGTCCCGGTTGGTGGCTTGAACCGGGACTAGAGGGTGTCCTTTAGGTGGCTATATAACCGCACACTTAGAAAAATTGCAAACCACCACTGCAGTTCTCCCCGACGACGACGAAGCAGAGCAGGACGCTGCCAGGCTACCGGACCTCCCCGTCGCCTCCCCGAGCCCGCTCCTCATCGCCGCCCCCAACGCCGTCCCCGTTACCTGCCCCGATGCCCTCTCCGAGCCCGCTCGCTCCTCGTCGCTGGCCCCGACGCCCCCAGGCATCGCTATGCCCCCTGAGTCGCCCGTCCTCGTCACCGACCGGACCTCGTCACCGACCTTTCTCTTCTGCTCCTACTAGCCTTCATGAGCTCCTCGGTGGCAAGTTGTGGCAATTTTTGGGTGGAATGGGTTGTGGGCACTGTCAAATAGATGGAGTAATTTTTGTGGGTGCAAAAGAATTGGGAAAATATAGCTCCTTTGCAAATCAAAGAACAAATTTTATAGATGACATTATTACTTAGTTGTTACTCTTATTTTGTAGATGATATTATCCATGATTATATGGTGTTGGTTTCTTTATGTCATCTTGTAGATTTATATTGCTACGTATAGGTTATGCTTGTTGATGTTGTACATTAATTCTTCTATTGAGTAAATTGTTCTCTATCAATTCTATGTTATGTTATTGCATACTCGTTGTATATCTATGTACTTGCAAGTGTATGATGCATGTACCAGATAGGAAATGCATGGAATCATGTTATTCATGTTAGTGTAGTACTTAGGTTGAAATGATTGATGCCATGAATCAGATGATTACTTTCTTAGTATGATGGTCCTTCTGTTTTTACGTCGCAACTAGTATGATAGTGTTGTGTGCTAATGCCATGCTTGATAGTGTTATACTGGTTGCATAGTGCGTTGTTTCGTGTGATGATCCACCATGCTTTGTCACCCTATATAGTTTATCTAGGTATCTCAATGTTGTGTGCATGAGCTTCTTCATATCTGGTTTATCTAGTGGTTGCATTGTTATATGTCTATGTGTCTTTCATACAAGTGATATTTGAATTATGAACATATGAAATGTCTGGCGACGATGATAGGTTCCAAGAGTGCGAGTACTGCGGCGAAAACCGTGGTCTGTGCGACAGGTCTCACCTGGAAGGCGGTCGACGCTTCAGCATTAAGCTCGACGAGACCTTCGATGTTTATACGGTATGCAACGACGACAAGTATTTTCCGTAATTAAGCATGACTTATGTTTCCTCAACGTGTAATTTCCGCTTTCTACAATTCAACTTGTGCATCCCCTGCCATGCAAGACGTTTTGTCTTGGAGAAGCTGGATTTTGAAGATCGTCAAAATATGCAGAAAAACAGAGAGTTCACCTCAGGACGCATCATGGTTATGCTTTTAACGTAAAGCTATACAATGCGGTGACCTACTCCCATTTTGGATGCTCGAATTGGGCATCACTATGCAAGGCGTATGGTTTTCAGGAGGGTATGTACGTCACCTTCGATCTGGGTGATGATCCCGAAGATGACATAGATGAAGATAATGTCGACGAAGCTAATATCGACATTTGAGTGGATGTTCAGATGCTGCCACTTCTACCTCTATCTGAGTTTCTCAAATATATTCAATAAGTAAATTTTATTGTATTTACAAAAATTATTGACAGCTTATTTCCATTCTTCAAGAAATGTACGAAAAGTAGTAGACAAAACGTACTACACTTATGGGTCTGAGCTAAATTGTGAGGAGATACATCATTTCGTTTCATGGATTAAAGATGTTGAGACTTTTAAGACGAATTATCATATCTCTCCAAGTTATTCTCTATACGTGCCGCTGGTGCATGTATTAAACTACGGTAACATCGATCGAGATATCATGGTAAGATTTTTCCTATTATGTCATCAATGCATTTTTTTCCATAGATTCTTTTAAGCTAAACTACATTTTTCTAAGTATGTTATTATGATGTTCTTCAACATAAACTCACGACGGATTGTATACCTAGATTTATGGAAATGAATGGTGACATGAGGATTGTTAGCTTACAGCCAAGTTGGCCTACATACCACCGCAGTGGATACACGATTCGTCGAAGCGATGACATCCTCACAATCAAAGATTGGATAAGAGTTGTGAAAGATCGCAGAGAACTACTTGGGGACAACATCAAGCGCAGCCCACAAATGGCAGATAGGTTCATCTGTATTCTACATAATGGAGAATCAGGGGTTTACCTGTTTTATGCTATTTTACCTTCGAGTGAGTAGGAGGTCTTAGGTATTTATGTGCTACATTGTGGTAGAATGATGAGCTAGTTCTTATATGACTATGATGATGAGTTGTTATCATGATGATGACTTATGTGCTACCTTTGTGCTAGATTGATGAGTTAGTTCCTATATATATGACTATGATGATGAGTTGTTATTATAATGATGATGATGATGATTAATGGTTCCTTCATTTGCTTACTAGCTAGCGTCGAGTTCTATCTATATGTAATAGCTAGCGTCGACCAAGCACGTAGAAAGAGAGGTCATAAAACCCATTAACAGTCGCGCAAGGAGCGCTTCCTGGGCATGTCCACGTAGGATAGGAAACGACGCGCGCTGTACTGTTGCAGGGATTGTACTACTGAGCTATGAAACCGTTTGCTTCGTGCGATGTACTAGTAGCGTTGTACGGCGGCCGTTGGTGTACTACTGCGCTCTGAAGAGAGAAACGCCCGTCCTTCCCTTTCCTCGTCTCCACTTTCTGTCCCAAGCGCACGCAACGCCTCTCCTTTACTCCTCTCTCAGCCACCCCAAATCCCACGGAGACCCCCTTCCACGAACGGGTGGGCGGGTGGCCGCGGTATGATGGGCGCCATGTTCCCATGACGGACGAGGGAGAAGCAGGCGAGGGTGGGGGTCAGGTTGCCGCTTCTCTCACGAACAGCGCTGCTGGGATCGTTTCTCTCCCTCAGTGTCGCCGGATCTAAGGACCCGCCGTGAGGACCGCGAGAGAAGCACCATCCTCGACTAGATCCTGCGCCGGGCCACGCAGAGGCGGCGGGGCAGTGGAGGAAGGGCTGACCGCTGCGATCCGGCGGCTTCGCCGTCCTCTAGGACAAGTGCAGGTACGCCCTGCTACCACCTACCTCCGTCCGTGCTTTTTGTACGAACAGCCACGCGGCCTCCTCCACCCGCCCGGCGCTGGCCAGGATCTTCATGGCCGTCTCCTTGTGGATGGCCTGGTCCGGGTCTCCGAGCTCGCGCAGCGGTCGCTTGGACTGTGAGACGAGCCCGGCACGCTCGTACGCGACCACCATCATCTGGTACAGCACGGGGTCCATCTCCGTGCCAGACTCCCGCAGCTTCTCGAAGAGCTTCGCGGCGCGGTCGAGCTTCACGGCCTTCAACCAGATGAACAGGACGGTGGAGTAGGTGACGGCGTTGGGCTGGATGCCGCTGGCCTGCATTTGCTGCACCAGGCTCCCGGCCTTGTCGTCCTCCAGCGCCTTGCCGTGGATGGCGATCATGGTGTTGTACGTCACCACGTTGTGCCTAAGGACGCCGTTGCTGCCGCCGTCGGAGGCGGTGCTGCACATGAGGCCGAACAGGTGGACCGCCTCCCCGAACAGCCCGGCGTCGCCGTACACGCGGAGCATGGTGTTGTACGTGACGACGCTCGGCGGCACCCCGGCCTGGCGCATGGACCAGAAGAGCCGGTCAGCGTCGCGCGCGAGGTCCAGCTGCCCGTACGCGTTGAGCACGATGTTGAAGACGGAGTGGTCGGGCTTGAGCGCGCCACGGCGCGCATGTGCGAGAAGAGCGAGACCGCCACGAGGTGCCAGCCGCGGCGCGCGAGCGCGGCGAGGACCGGGGCGTAGGACTCGGCGTCGGGGGCCACGCCGTCGGTGGGGACGTCAAGGAGCAGCAGGCGCTTGGCGTCGCGGAGCAGGTCAGGCTTGCAGTAGGCGGCGATGGCGGCGTTGTAGGCCTTGAGGTCGGACCTGATCCCCGCGGCGCGGAGGCTGGAGAAGAGCGCGAGTGCCTTGGGCGCGTCGCCAGCGCGGAGGGCGAGGTGGATGAGGTTGGAGAAGAGCACGAGGTCCGGCGCCACGGCGTCGGCCTCCATGAGCGGGAGGAAGGTGAGCGCGGCGAGGAGCGTGGAGTAGGAGAAGCCGTCCGCGGCGACGCCCCTGGCGCGCATCTCGAGGAGGAGGCCCGAGGCGAGGCGGCGCGGAGCAGGAGTTGTCCCCGGCTTGAGGATTGATTCATTTCCACTCTCTGCCGGCCTTTTCCTAGGATACTTTCGATAAATCATTGCTTAGCTATTTCTCACATGAATGAAATATAGGTTGCTTTTGGTTCATCTACTTTGTACTTATGAGATGTTCCTCTGTTTTAGATTGTGGGGTAGTCCTGTGATCTGTAAAATCAGGGAAGCTTCTCCTTTTTTGATTTACCACATGAAATGAGTGCTATTATCACTTTGTTCTTATTTTGTTATTCTTTCTACAATGATCAGGCATGAGTGTTCTTTCGAAGTGAGCTTCATTTCTCTATATTCAGGTCTCCAGCTGGTATTATTTTTTAAAGACAATGCTAACTTCCACACGTACTGAAGTTAAGCAACAAATCCGTATAATTTCTCTATTTCCTAGCTTGTATACATGCATTAGCTTTATCTTATTTTCTTTTTTTTTCTATGTGTGTCCACGGTCCATTAGCAGTTAACTAGCAGCTACTAATCATATACATGCAGAAAATACTAAATTGATGATGTCATCAAAGATTCTTCCTAATGCGAAAATTTAAAATATTTTGTAGCTCAAACCGTTGATTCGATTGAAAAACCGTTTTCACATATAAGATCCGTCGCGACGAGACCTCCGAAACTTGATCCCATATTGGTATGTTTTGATGACTTTTTTTAGGTCAAAAGTTATCAGACCTATGCTAAATAAGTTATCACCTATGTGGTACGCCAGTTACCATCCTGTTTACATGGGAATTACAGGGGCATAAAAATGGCTCCTCCAACATTCCCTCCACATGCAAATGCAGTAGAGCACATGAAATCTGATCTCATTCTAAATTCTCGCTACTTCAAAAATGTAAAATATTTTATAGCTCAAATTGTCGTTTTTTATTGAAAAATCGTTCTCACATAAAAAAATCCATCGCGATGAGTACTTTGAAACTAGATCTCATGTTGACATGTTTTGATCTCTTTTTTGGTCAAAAGTTACCGTAAAGTTGCCAGTTATGTTATATGTATATTAACATATTATTTATGTAGAAGTGACCGGAGATGTGTTTTCAACGACTTCTTTCCCCTGGATCAAATTTACCGTGGTATTTATACCTAAGTTATCAGCTCCGGATGCATACATTAGCGCACTATTTGCACAGAAGTAACCAGGGTATGTTTCAATAACTTTTTATTCGGGTCTAAAGTTAACGCATTGTTTATACCTAAGTTATCAGGTCTATGATGTGTGAGTTATCATGCTATTGACAAAAAGTTAATGGAGGTATATTTCATCAACAACCCTCCCCCACCCCTCACCACCGTTGCCGAAATTTACCAAGACTGACGCATATAAGTTATCATGTCTGCGATGTGTGAGTTATCATTTTATTCACACAAAAAGTTACCAAGGGTATATTTCACCAACCACCCTCCCCCCACCTGGTTACCAAATTTACCAAGACTGGGGTACATTAGTTATCAGGTCTACGATGTGTGAGTTACCGTGCTATTCACATAAAAGTTACCGGGGTATATTTCATCACCCCTTCCTCGCGAAAAGTACCAGGACTGGGGTGCATAAGTTATTTCCAACATAAGTTATTTTGGCCAAAAGTTACCAAGTTAAGTATGTTATTAGCTTATGTGTGTATTGTCATGTTGTTTACACAGAAGTAATCACGATACATATTTCGATAACTTTTTCACAGGATCAAAAGTTACCATGGTGTTTGTACTAAGTTATCAGGTCTGCGGCATGTATATCACCATGCTATTTACACAAAAGTTACCGGGGAACGTTTTAAAAAAAATCTCCGGCTGAAAGTTACCGCTGTGTTTGTACCTAAGTTATCAGGTTTATTGTGTGTATCTTACCGTGCTATTTATACAGAAGTTACCGGGGTATGTTTGCACTAATTTGTTTCTCCGGATCAAAATTAGCGGTGTCTGTACGTAAGTTATCAGGTCTATGGTGCGTACATTACCATGCTCTTTACACAAAAGTTAGAGGGGTGTGTTTCAACATTGTTTTCCTCGGGTCAAGTTACGCGGTACTTGTAACTAAGTTATCAGGTCAGTGGTTTGTATGTTACCATGCTATTTACACAAAAGTTCTTTTGCGGTGTGCATTGAACATTACTTTTTTAGGTAAAACTTACCGCAGTGTTTGCACCTAAGTTATCAGGTATGCGGTGCTTATATTACCATGATATTTACGCAAAAGTTATTGAGGTTATGTTTTTCAACAAAATTTCTCCTTGATGTCTAAGTTATCGCGGTGTTTGTATCTAAGATACCATGTATGCGGTGCTATATTATCATGCTAGTGTACAGAAGTTATTAGGGGTGTGTGGTCAACAACTTTTTTTCTTGGTCAAAAGTTATCGCGATGTTTGTAGCTAAATTATCAAGTTCGTGGTGTTTGTACTTGTGTTCTCATGTCTGCCATGCATATATTATCATGCTATTGATATATAAATTACCAGGGGTGTGTCGACAACTTTTTTCTTCGGGTTAAATTTATCACGATGTTGGTACATAAGTTATTATGTCTGCGGTGTATATATTTTCATGTTATTTATACAGAAGTTAGTAGCATGTGGTCAGCTGTGCGTACCTAAACATGTTGGTAATTTAACATGATTGATCTGCTAACTATGCTATGTATAGCCTGATAACAATTTCATCGTTTTGATGATAACTTTTGAAGCTCATTGGAGTTCTTGAAGTTAATAATTACAGCGACTGATATTCAGTTTTAGACGCAGCTCGTGCGTAAAAAGGATCTCCACTTAATAATCATAACGATTTATTGTTCTAAAAAAATCATAACGATTTATTAGTACAAAAAGGGGTCTGATTGGGTCATCTATTAGGATGTTGTTAATTTAGAATTCCACTTCTCACGTCATTTTACACTTATTCGATTAGCTTGTGTGCTGTTAAAAAAGTGTAAGGATTTTCTTCCTTTTTAACACAATTATAAACATTCTTCTTTCAACTAGAAGGCAACGAGGCATAGAGGAGTTGGTAATGCACTACCTACAGGACCAAGAAAACCATTCACAAGAAAAAAAAAAGGAAAGGAATGTACGTGTTTAGGAAACCAATCACGAGAAAAAAAGGGAAGGAAAGTACATTCGGAGGAGAAAAAACAGAGAAGGAAAGTATACGTTCGAAGGAAACAAATCACGAGAAAAAAAAGGGAAGGAAAGTACGTTCGAAGGAATCCATGGGAATCGCCAGCGAAACAAACCTCGCTTTAATCGCGCGCCGATGGATGCAAATCGAACGGTGACAACATCGTTCGGATCTGTTACTAATTTCCGTACGTCTGGAAATTAGCTTTTCCGATTTTTGAATATTTCAGTGCCATGAAATGTTGAAATTTGATAATTCACATGTATCAAGCGACACAACTCAGTTGCTGTGTTCTTGTTCTTTCTATATACTTGCTCTGCACTCTGACAGACCTAAATCCATAAATACAACAATGTTGGGTTGCTCTGTTTGATCTTCTATAATTTGCACGCCAATTTTTAAAAATTCTTATTGCTTCATTCACTTGCTGATGCTCCTAAAAACCTAAAGAGCCATTGTTCTTCTGCAAAAGCCAACATTCATTTCACTGATGACCACCGCAAATCACTCTGTTTACATTCATTTTTACTGAAGAGTTAAACTATGTCATGCTAGCTTCCTTGCTTGTATATGAAACTTGATAATTCAGCCGTGGATATGCAAAGGCCACTGCCTTTGCAGCGAATAGTTGTTAGCTCCTTTCACTTAACATTTATGCGTATAACCTTGCTATCTATGTTTGCTCATAGAGATGACAGGTGACACGGTTATTTCGAGAACATAGACCATGTATGTTTACTATCGTTGTATCTCGGTCAAGCATATTGTTGTATTTAGGTGCTGAAATAATTGTGTTGTCCTGATAAATCTCGATGACCAGTTTATAATTATGAACCAAATCTGCTGCTTTTTTTCACTGTTTGGTCGTATGGATACACCCTCTGTTACATTTAAGTTGCTGATATAGTACTCGCTCTTATATGACGTCAATTGTGTTTGTGGTCCTACCGAGGTTCGAGGCCAAGGCCTGTTCTTCAGGGAAGAAGGTTTTTTTGTTCGTTTTGTGGTGTAGAGATAGAATCATATACATGAGGAAAATAAGCAGAAGGACATCACAAGGGCATTTTTACTTATCCTGAATCTTCTTCCCCGTTGAGAGCATCCTAACTTCAAACTAAACAGAAGCGAAAATGTCTCATGGCCAAACAACAGGTCATAGTACAAGTAGGAAGGTGAAAGAGGCGCACCCCATCTGGCACCGCCTCAACTTCCTCTCAGGAGGCGCACCTTGGGTGCGCCCCAACCACTAGTTTTCTCTATATGTAGTAGCTGCATCGACTAAGCACGGAGAAAGAGAGGTCACCTCTCTTTATATGTAGTAGCTAGCTAACACAATATGAAACCCCTAAAACCTTCAAAACCCCTAAACTCCTCCTATAGAAAAAAACCCCCAGTGCCTAGCAGCTGCTGACGCGTGGCTGCCTTTTAGTCCCGGTCGGTGATACCAACCAGGACTAAAAGTCCTCCTTCCTGGGCGCCCCGAAGCGGCCACATGCAGCTCCTTTAGTCCCGGTTCATTAGTCCCGATCGTTTTGTCCCGGTTGCAGAACCGGGATTAAAGGCCCTCTAGAACCGGGACTGATGCCCTGTTTTTTACTAGTGGAAGAAGATGTCATAGGAATTATATTTTCTTTGACACATGGAGTCATTTGTTTAACCAAAACTTTTATAATTCGGTTCCACCAAATAAATATATTGTACGTGAGATGGAGTCTTTTTTTTCCATCAAAACTGTTATAATTCTGTCCCACCAAATCAATGGTTTTTTTTCTATTTTGTCCTAGGACCCTGATAAGTGCCACTAGGGTGGCACGAACACATGGCAACTCCGAACTTATTTTTGGTAAGTTTAGTGATGATAGGATGACAGCTTTAGTTGTCAATCATGGTAACTTTTTCTTTGGATGGCAAGTTTCAGTTTATTTTTTGGGTTTGTTTTTTCTTTTCGGTAACTTTAGTTGTGAAAACCATCAGAGCCGGAGTGCTTTGTGCCACACGTGTGACACATAGCATTTGAGTTTCTCCTATTGAGGTGGTAATTTACATGGAGCCTCTAATTATGATAGTAATATATTTGACCGGGAATTACGTATGCAGATGTAATTAGAGAGAAAATGTTTTTCCGATTCTACATATGTGAGACAAAAACTATAAATACACGCTATTATCATATATTTTCCCTCAATAGATCTAGTGCAACTCCCATATGGATATACGCCTTCATGGAATAGAAGATTCGATAGCCGGGAGTTCGTTGCTGCCATAGTTCTTACCCATGTGTGGACAATCCGCTTTGCCATCCCTCGTTACCAGGATTTTGCCATTCTAAATCATTATACTATAACTAGTCATCAATTGTTGCACCTAAAAACTTGATCCATCATTATCACGTGTCTCTTTCCTCCTCCACAAGAAAAGCTCTTCTCCTTCTGTCGGCGCCACCGCCGTTCCGCCCCATCACAACGACAGATCTCGGCGGTATGGTGCAGTGGATTCTCAGTGGTGGATGCATCTCGATGGGCGAGCGCAGGTCGGTGGTATTGTTTGGCGCTGAGGCGGTGTTGACGACTGGCTGACCTGGCAAGGATAATGGGGATCTCTTTCCTGGAGATGGGTCAGTGGTCCGACGATGCTGCCGACTTCTGAAGCATGTGCGTGTGGTCATAGCCATTATGCTCCATTGGGTTTGCGCTCATGCTATGTCATGCCGTCGGATCGGTGGTGACCCTAGTTCTAGATTGTGATGCATGATGGCATTGTTCATTGTCGAGTCTGCAGGTGTGAATGGTGGCTTTGTCGAATAATATAATAAAATATGGTTACCCACTTTGCCATTCGTTGTTACCCATATTCTTGTCAGACCTTTGCTAAATAATATAATAAAATATGGTTGTGTACATCTATTGATGCATATGCCGGCGGTTTCAGCCTCATTTTTTATTTTTTTTATTTTCAAGGTTAGTTAGAAATTCCGAGCTGCAAAAGATTGTAGTTAACACGTACTGCTACCTCAAACTTTTTGAGTGAAATAATTTTACCTGATAGGAAATGTTTTCCAGCTAAAATGCATTCACTTAATAGAAAAAAAATAACACTGCACCAACCAATCCTTTTACCTGATATATAAACCACTCCATCTGCCCAGACGAATAGCACGATTTTTGTCCCTCTTCATTTGACATACTAGCTAGTCGTGCTGGCTCACCACATCAAGCATGCGACAAACATGTTGGAATAGGAGGCGTCAAGAGTACTAATACGCAGAATGAAGTAGATGCTTGTAATTGGTATCTATCATCATGTGTACATGGGATGTTATATGTAAGGGGGAAATATCTATCATCCTGTGTACATGGAGTGATACATGGAGTGTTATATGTAAGGGGGAGATAGGGGGTGTGATTTCCCGTCCGGCCAAATGATGGGTGGGCGAGAGCTGCCAATAATAGATGGTATAGGGAGCCAAAATAATCAAGTCTGGTTTGAGATGCTCGCAGGCTAAGAGTTCATCCATTAAAACAAACATAACAGGTGATAACCACCCAAATGGCTCTCCTTTCAAATGTAAATCATTTTTTATCTCTGTATGATAATGTCCAATTTCCATAGAGTTTTATGAGATAGATTTAGCTTCCCTCGCGGGTATATTTGGTCTCTGCGCCATGCGTGTACATAAAAAATGTGAGAGAAATAGAACACTTGAAAAACTGCGAATAGGTGACACGATAATGGCGGCAGAGCTAGGAGCGAAAAATAGTAAGGAGTACCAGCTCCCGCCTCAATCGAGATCCGCGACACCATCGCAGCCACGCGCGATGTGTCGTGCCATCTCTACCACCACCGCAATCCTCGGCCAGGAGCGCCTCACACCATGCGAGAGATCCCCGCCACTGTCGCCTCTGCGCTGTCACCGACAAGAAAGAGGAAAAGTGGGCGCCCAAGATGAAAATGAAGTTTCGAGTGGTGTGGTGTTGACAGGATCTAGTCTTGTCCGTGAGGATGTTCGCACAAGGAACACCCAGCGAACGTTTGGTCTCAGCTGACGTTTCCACCTGGCTAGCTTTTAGATTTGTGCTTCTGATCTGACGGTTGTTGGCGCGTTTGCTGGGAAATCCCTCACAAGAAAGATTCGTCACGTAACATTCCCCTTTGTTTTCGTTACCAATCATCTTTCACATTGCACATGATAGTTGGACAAATTGAATTTACCTTTCCACGTACGTCTTGGGCAACCAATCTAGATTTTTTTTGTCTACCAACCAATGGATGGACGTGACAAACATGTGCGTGAATTTGTAACTTCTCATCATTGCTGTTGATTTGAAA
Organism: Triticum urartu; assembly: GCF_003073215.2. Lineage (NCBI taxonomy): Eukaryota > Viridiplantae > Streptophyta > Magnoliopsida > Poales > Poaceae > Triticum > Triticum urartu. The sequence goes on along the minus strand of NC_053024.1, from coordinate 455,775 downwards.
TATAATTGTTGAAAATAACTAAGATCATGTGTACTAATATAATGGCTCTATTTTTTACCCGTATTTTACTTCTAGTATATTATAGAATTATAGATAGATAGTTTCGAATACCTAAAAGTAGGATTATTCTTAATTTAAGTTACTAGCTCTTCTATCACAAGTTGTTGTATTTCATCTCAGATAATCACATTAATTGTGAAATAGTATGGCTCCTCGTCATGGCCATCAGCATCTGCAGACACATGTTCATCAAGCCACCTAGCAATTCGAGTCCTCCTCTGAGTACTTACAAGATACACTCGGCAGTAAGGATTTATGATGAGTAGGACATGACACGTTGAGACATATGTCATTAAACATTCTAATGACATGGGACATGCTCCCTCGGCTCCTCCTGCTCTCTCCGCGATGTGGTGCCCCATGGCAGGACGGTGCAAAGTCCTGGTTCCCCGCGCTGCTGCACGGCCCTGCTGCGATGAGTCTCCCCTTCCGGCTTGGATCTGGCGCTGAAGGTCCTCATTGCTTGTTGGTGTAGGGTGGAGCCAACAACTTTCAGGGGAGTTTGTGCTTTCTTGAAGGAGTTGTTGTGGTGATGTGCTTCGGGCCCCCACTACTTCTCACTACTTTCTTGGAGGACATAGTGATGGCGAAGGCGATGCAGACGTAGAGGAAGCGGACGATCGGAGGCGAGCAGTCGTGTAGTCACTCCCCAAAAACCTAATGACCCCTCTCCCATACAGGATCTGAGGTGGCGGGGTTTCGGAGGCCTGCTCGTGTACGCGGTGAACGGGATAGAGAAGCCGGCGGCAATAGCAGCAATGGAACGACGTGGGCGTGGAGGCTGATATGATCTGATTCGCGTGGCGGCTAGGATTGGCAGACGTCGCACATATATATGCGCGGCCGCGTGGAGGGACGTGTGCTTGACCCATGTCTGAATCAGTAACAGCCCACGGTCTGATCCACCTGTCAAAGACTCTCCGTACATGACCGGCAAAAATAAACGCACTGATGTGAGCTTGGCTCGGCTTATTCCGCAACTCGTGACTCGGCGGGCGTCGGAGAAGGAGCACACGGGAACCACTTCTCTTCTCAAGCTTCAATAGCACGTGGAAGAGAATCTCTTATAAGGAGGCCCAACTCCTCTCCAACTAGCAAGGGGGACCAAACTTCCCACTACACCTAGTGCCATACAACCCACGTGGGCCCTTAGAGATTTTCTGAAATTGTTAGATGGGCCCATGGCCCACCCTAATATGTCAACATTGAGGTGGTGAGGTTGTGTGGGAGGTGTGTCGTAGTGGTGGCAGGTGTTTGACATCAAGGGTTCTATGTCAATGATGGTGGGGTAAGTGATGGCGGAGTCGCGCCATGGTTGTGGTAGTCGGCTCTTTTCTGGTATGTCCGTTGGTTCGTTTGGGGTTGTTCGGAGCTACAGTCCCGACGTATCGATGAAAATGATGATAGTGATAGAAAAAGCCATGCCCTGGTCCTGGTGCGGATCGGCATCGAGTGCGCCCAAGTCGGGTCCGTGTAGCGCACGAGCGCGTGTGTGCGTGCGTTGGTATGTTAGTTGGAGACAAGTGCGAAGGGGTGACAGTGTCAGGGCACTGGACCGGGCTGCGTTGTCCGCATACGAGCGCGACGGGCGCGCGAGCCGTGGAGCGCGAGGCGTGGAGACCATTTAAGTGGGGTGCGTCAGCACGCACGCGTATAATCCCCCCTCACTCCTGTGTGTTGCAGCTGGATGATCGAGTTCGAGCTGGAGTGAAAATACAGAAAAGCCGTCGGCGTGGCGAGGTGTTTGTGCGCCACCAAAACTTATGTGTTTATCCTCTCGCCACACTATCTTGTCTCCAGTGATCGCCTGTGTGCGGCGGTTCCATTTTTGCTCCAACAGATAGGCGGCAGGTGGCTTTTTCCGTGATCTACTGTGGCGCCATCCTTTCATGGTTCTCTTTCTTTTCTCTCTGTCGGAAACGGAGTTGCGTTGTACTCGTCATAGCATTAGTAGAAAACGGGCCTTTTGTCCCGGTTCGTAAGGGCCTTTTGTCCCGGTTACTGAACTGGGACTAAAGGGTCGTTACTAATGCCCTGACCCTTTAGTCCCGATTCTAACCAAAACCGGGATAGATGGGCCTCCATGTGGCCTGCGCGCTGAGCCCAGGCAGGAGGGCCTTTGGTCCCGGTTCGTGGCACCAACTGGGACCAATAGGCCTTCACGCGTCAGCATTTCTGTGGCTGGAGTTTTTGTTTTTTTTTTGAAAGGGGGGAGGGTTGGGGGTTTTGGGGGGTTAATTTAGGTATTTCATACATTGTGTTAGATAGCTAATTAATAAAGAGAAGTGTCCTCTCTTATGTCCGTGCTTGGTCGACGCTACGTACTATACATACGTATAGAGAGGACTAGACACGCTAGCTTGCTAGTAAGCAAACGAAGGAAACAGAAGATCGTCATGAGCATATATGCATACAGAGAGAAGTGATATCGACCACCTCTCCTTCTCCGAGAGATTGGTCGAACAACAAGTGCTCGTATATCTATCGTCCGACACTACCGGCTACATATATACAATAATTATCTCTTACAAATATAATCTCCTAAATTATGGATGCATGGTCCACATAGTATTCTCCGTCTTCAGCGATCACATGGTCAAGAAAGAATGCCGCCAATTCCTCTTGAATTGCTCGCATGCGATCTGGTGCTAGGAGTTCATTCCGCATCCGAAACATCTAATTTGAAGAAGGGGGTCAATACATATATATATATATATATATATATGAATGAATGAAACTCAACACAAATGATGGTAATAAAATAAAATTGTGAATATTGTTATTTACGCACTTCATATTGTTCGTCAGAGTACCCACCCCGCTCACACGTCGTGTGGCGGGTGGACTCGCAGACGTAGTATCCACAGAAATCATTCCCTTGTTCCTGCCACAACCACTTTACAAGAAATAGAGGTCAATCAAACTGATAAGCAAGAATGCCAAATGGTATTGATGAAATTAGAGCTTGAATCACTAGGAGATGTGCGGAACATGCTACTATAGTACTTACTTTCGGGTGTCTAAATTGCAGCTCCGTCGACAGTCCCGGAGCTTTTCTGGTGAATTTTCTCCAAACCCTGCCGGACAAAGAAAACAATATCAGGAAATGAACAAAGTTGCTGATATGGTGGATAATGATCGATTTAACTTATTTCTTGAGGATTTTAGTCATGTCCGCATACTCCTGGGGATCTTTTCGTCTAGAGTCCAAGACAGTTACTACTCCCTTCTCAAGCATAATCTCTAGGAGAATGTAGTGGAAACTGCGCACGCATGCATAACTCGTAAATTACATTACTATAACCTGGACTAATATATAAGGGAAACCGAATATGCACAAGACAGTAACACTCACTTGAAGTTGCAAGGAAAGAGTATTATATCTTTGTGTTCATTTCTTTTGAATGATCGTAGCAAGTTGGCCTCTATATCTTCGGGACGATGTTCAACCTCAGTTGCATCTATGAGATATGTGTTAACGAACCCAATATCACCGATTTGTCTTTTCTTCAATTCGGCGATCTTCAATCTGCATAATATAGTGAGGATAATTATAAATACATGCAATGAAAGAGCTGAGCTATATAGAGAGACTTAATGACAGAAGTAGTAGTACTTACAGATAGTAGCAGGTGACCGTTGCTTTATCGGGGGCCAATTGATTGAAAAACTGATAGAACTCCTCAAATGGAATAGGCAAAAGTTTAACTCCAACGAGGTCATGCTCCGGTTTAACTCTCGCATACAAAGTACTCCTCCCCCCAGACTCTCTGCAGATTTTCAAGTACCAATCATGCAATCTTCGCATCATCGTTGATAGAGATTTTTCATCTTTGACGAGAGGCTTCCCGTACTCGTATCTGTGTATCTGCACGTCCATGGGATCATAATGTACATCGTCGGGCAGGTAATCGTCAAGATTGCTATAACCGGGCACCATCCTCGGATCGACGATGTCGCTAGGCACCTTGAGCGGGGGGCACGATTGCTTCGCTTGTTCACCGAGCTGGGCAATTTGTTTCCCAGCTGCTCGTCGTTCTTTCATCCTTTTATCACTGACTGTACTTCCTGACCGCTCCGCTTCGGCCCATGTCTTTGCAATAATGCGCTCATAGTTGCCTTTCGGCGGAGACTTGGGTGGTTTTGCCAGGGCAGCCAGAGTGCGCTTCACTTTCACCGGATCTACCTTCTCCTCCGGAGGTGGATGTCTCTTTGCTTTCAACCCTTGAAACCAGTCATCCACTTCGGTTCGCGCGATCTTCTCTGGAGTCTTCAGAGAAGGACCGAATCTGTATGTCCTCTCGCCTCTGGCTGTACTGCTAGACGCCGGCCGAACAGACGGAGCGGCAGTCTTCTTTACTTGCTTACGAGGCGGAGGAGAAGGACTACGACGCGCCGGAGCAGCTGCCGGAGCGGCGGCGGGTCTCTTCTGCCCTTGCTGACGAGGCGGAGAAGGAGGAGGCTGGCTGCTCGGGCGCGCCGGCGCAGGCGGAGAAGGAGGCGGAGTGCCGCCACGCGCCGGAGAAGGAGCCGGCCGAGGGCCCTGATCGTCACTCGCCGGAGGAGGAGGCGGTGGAGGAGGCGAAGTGCCCTGACTCACCGGAGGAGGCGGAGGAGGCGGAGGCGTCCAGTTCAGAAGGTTGATGAGCTCCTTCCGCCATAGGCATGGAGTCTTCAGAGAAGAACCCAGCCGAGTCTCCCCTTCTCCGGTAGGGTGGTCAAGCGGGAGGTCCTCAAATCGCTCTGTTATTTCATCCACCATCACCTTAGCATATCCTTCTGGAATCGGCCGGTAGTGAAAAGTTGCGCCGGGTTCATTAGGAAAAACAGAGCCAACAGCCGCCTTGACCTTCATATTAATCCATTGCGTCATAAGGTGGCAATTTTGAGCCTCCGTGATAGCATCCACGGGATAGCTGGCAGGAGCCGTCAAGACAAGCTCCGGCTGAAGCAGCTTGGTGGAAGCCACGCTGCTTCTCCGCTGAGATGGCGGGGTAGCTTCAGGGGAAGCTTTGGCAAGTCGTTTGCTGCGATTTGCTTCTCGTTCCTCTATCGCTTGTACCCTTGTGTGCAGCGCCTGCAGTTCGGTCTGCTGCACTTTTTTCCTCCTTTCCTGGCTTTTGTAACCGCCTACGTCTGGAAAACCAGCCTTCCACGGAATGGAGCCTGGCGTGCCTCGTGTCCGTCCAGGGTGCTCAGGATTTCCGAGGGCCTTTGTGAGCTCGTCGTTCTCTCTGTCTGGAAGGAACTTCCCTTTCTGCGCTGCAGCGATATAGTACCGAAGCTTCTTCAAGGGTATGTCAAGTTGCTCGTCCGTCCAAATGCACTTCCCTGTTACAGGGTCCAAGGTTCCGCCAGCCCCGAAGAACCAAGTCCGGCAACGGTCTGGCCAGTTCATTGTCTCTGGTTCGATCCCTTTTTCAACCAGATCATTCTCAGCCTTGGCCCACTTAGGCCGGGCTACGAGGTAGCCACCTGACCCCGTGCGATGGTGATGCTTCTTCTTCGCAGCATTTTTCTTGTTTGTCGCCGACATCTTCTTGCTCTTTTCTGATGTCTTGTTGGCCACAAATGCGGGCCAGTGATCTCTGATCTTCTCATATCTGCCCTTGAATTATGGTGTCTCTTTTTTATTGACAAACCTATTCAGCTCTTTCTTCCACCTCCTGAATAGGTCTGCCATCCTCTTAAGAGCAAAAGACTTGATTAATTGCTCTTTAGCTGGCTTCTCCGGATCATCCTCTGACGGTAGGGTGAAATTTGACTTCAGCTCAGTCCAAAGATCATTTTTCTGCATATCATTGACGTAAGACACCTCAGGGTCTTCTGTAGCCGGCTTTAACCATTGCTGGATGCTGATCGGGATCTTGTCCCTAACCAGAACTCCGCACTGAGCAACAAATGCGTTTTTTGTTTGGATGGGTTCAATCGGTTGGCCGTCGGGCGCGATTGATATGATCTCAAACCTTTCATCCGAGCTCAACTTTTTCTTTGGGCCTCGTCTCTTTACCTCAGTTGTGCTCGATCCGAAGGGCTAGAAAAAAGAACAAAGACTTAATTAATATGTGTACATAACAAAACAATGAATGCATCAATTAGCTAGTCAGCACAGGCTTAACTAATATATATATACCTGGCCGGACTAGGTTCGGTCACCGGAGCCGTCATCACGTTCTCCTTCTTGCACCGGCATTGGGTCACCGGAGCCGTCCTCATGTTCTTCTTCTTGCACCGGCATTAGGTCACCGGAGCCAGCTTCTTCACCCTCTCCTTCCAGACCATCGGTGTCGTTGAGAAACAACGAGACGTCATCACTTCCTTCTGCGATTATGTCCCTCAACAACGCTTCTTTTGCTTCGTCTCGGGCGGTGTCCATAGTTTCTACAAATATTCACAACATGGCAATTATTATTCAAACATGACAGATGGATATATTAGTGGCAAACGTAGAACTAGCTAGCTAATCATAGTAAGGAATCATATATATTAATTAGTGGCCTCGATGCTGCTTCTCTAGGGTTTGGGGTGGCCTCGACAATGCTTCAAGGGTTTGGGGTGGCCTCAAGAACGCTTCAAGGAGGGGGTAATATCGACCCCCCCACGTGTTGAAGCTATCGGGAGGGGGTATATCGACAACGACGACACTACATCTATGTCCCTCGACGACCCTCGTTCCCGATAAAAAAAAGAGGAAGAAGAAGAAAAAAAAGAGGAGAAGAAAGAATAGAGGAGATCTTCTCCTCTATTCTTTCTTCTCCTCTTTTTTTTCTTCTTCTTCCTCTTCTTTTTTTATCCTCTTCTTCCTCTCATGTTCGAGAGGATCGCCGAGGGGTCGGGAGGTTGCCTAGTGTCAAAGGATTCAACAAAACCATGTCTTCATCATTAGGCGAAAGTAACAGGTGCATGATGGTACGAAGCTCTCCAAAGTTATTTTGGAACAGAGTCCCAGATAGGATAATTCTCTTTTTGGTACAAAGTTTAGCAAGAACCTTCCAAATATCGTTATTTGGAAGGCCTTTGCTGAAATTCGTACAAAAAGGAAAATTATCCTATCTGGGACTCCATTCCAGAATAACTTTGGAGGACTTCGTACCATCATGCCCTGGTTACTTCCGGCTAATGATGAAGCCATAGATTTCTTCAATACTTTGACACTAGGAAACCTCTCTCGACCCCTCGGTGATCCTCGACCCCTCGAACCCTCGACGACCCTAGAACCCTCGACCCCTAGACGACCCTGGAACCCTCGACTCTCGATCCCTAGACCCTATAGAACCCTCGAACCCTCGACCCTGAAACCCTCGACCCTTGACCCCTTAACGACCCTCGACCCTCTACCCTAGTTCCCGACCCTCGACCCCTCGGCGATCCTCGACACCCTCGTTCCCGATAAAAATTAAGAAGAAGAAGAAGAAGAAGAAAAAAGAGGAGAAGAAGAAAGGAATAGCTAGAGGAGAAGATCAAAGAAAAAAAAGAAGAAGAAAAAGAGGAGAAGAAGAAAGGAATAGTGGAGAAGAAGAGAAAATAGAATATTCTATTTTCTCTTCCTCTCCACTACTATTTTCTCTTCTTCTCCACTATTCCTTTCTTCTTCTCCTCTTCTTTTTCTTCTTTTTTTTCTTCTTATTTATTTCTCCTCTTCTTTTCCTCTCCTCTTGTTCTTTCTTTCCTCTTCTTATTTTCTTCTTTCCCATCCTTCTTTTTCTAAAATTGTAACTTTTGCATATATAAAACTTTTCTAAAAGTGTAACTTTCTATATATGAACAAAAAACTTTCTATGAACAAAAAAACATTTTTAAAATATATATATATTTAGCAAATTCTAGCCACATACATCACATACACATATACATTATAGCCACATACACATATACATCACATATGAAAAAAAAGTAAACTAATAAAAATAAAAAAACATATTGCAACATATGAACAAAAACATATAGCCGCATACATACACATACATTATATATATATGAAAAAAAAATTAAACTAATAAAAAAAGTGGTGGCGCCGGCGGGGCAGAGGGGCATGGCGGCAGCGGTGGCGTCGGCGGGGCAGGGCGGGGCAGGGGCGCGGGAGTGAGGCAAGGCAGGGGCGCGAGGCAGGTGCTCACAGAGGGGTGGCGGAGCACGGCGGGCGGCGTCGGGCGCGGGGAGCGGCCCCGGCGTCGGGGCAGATGGCGTCGAGGGCGGTGGCGACGGCAAAGTTGAGCAGCCTGACGATGGTGAGGTGGACCAGCCTGACGGCGTCGGAGGCGGCGGCGACGACGAGGTGGAGCAGCCTGACGACTCGGCGGCGACGGCGACGAGGCAGAGTAGCGGGCGTTGAGCGGAGAAGAAAGGGATGGATTTTGGAGAAACTGCTAAGTGCTGGCTTATATAGCAAAGGCATTGGTCTCGGTTCGTGGCACAAACCGGGACGAATGCCCCCCTTTAGTCCCAGTTGGTGCCACCAACCGGGACCAAAGGCCTTGTGCTGCCCCGCACCCAAATGTTTAGTCCCACCTCGCTTGTTGAGAGGAAGCCGCACCTGTTTATAAGGTGCGGTGCGCCTTCCCTCTCGAGCTCCTCTCTAAAGCAGGCTTTCGGGCCTAACCGTGCAATGTGTGCCTGTGGGCCTACTAGGCCTCCCGCGGGCCTGAATCCTGACCCATGGTAGGGTTTCTAGTCGTATTCAGGCCGTGGGTGCCCAGTAGGTGGCACTTTTTTGTTTTTTTTGTTTCTACTTACAACAAAATACTTATTGTTGCTATATTTATTTTTTTCTAGTTTTTTTGTTTTGTTTTCTGCATTATTTATTTTCTTTTGTTTTTTGCTTTATTTTTTAATTCTTTTTGCTTTCTGTTAGTGCCATTAGTTTTAAAATTTGAATAGTTTAAATTTGAATTTTTTAAAATTTGTGTGAATCACTAGTTTATGAATAACTTTACTATAAAAATTGATTTTTGAGTCAACCTTTTTCCTACTGTGTTTCATCATTATACTCAATTTGGTAATTTTAGTTAGTCATAACAAATATTATAGGCATTTTTTTCTTTTTTGCTATTTATTTTTTCATTTCTACTTAGAACTAAATACTTATAGTTTTTTTAGTGATTTCTTTTTTCTTTTAGGTCACAAAAATTATAAACTTCTCTCTTAGTGAACATAGATGCACTTATAGAGAAAATTAAACCTAAATTCATAATCAATTTCAATGAATTTCAGAGAAATTCATTATGAATTTAGGTCCAATTTCCTCTATAGGTGCATCTATTTTCACTTTGAGAGGAGCTCAACAACGCAGAGAGGGACGGGCTTATAAACAGGTGTGGGCGCCCTTCGGTTGGCGAGGTGGGACTAAACTCCGGGTTCAACGAGGGCCAGCCCTTTAGTCCCGGTTTGTGGCACAAACCAGGACTAATGGTCATGGGCTAGGGGCGAGCCCTATTTTTTCCAGTTTTTTTGTTTTGTTTTCTGCATCATTTATTTCCTTTTGTTTTTTGCTTTATTTTTTTAATTCTTTTTGCTTTTAGTTTTAGAAAAATTATAAACTTTCTGTTAGTGCCATTAGTTTTCAAATTTGAAAACACTTTTTTAGTTTTTTTGTTTTCTTTGTTGCTTTATTTATTTTATTTTGTTTCTACTTACAACAAAATACTTATTGTTGCTATTTTTATTTTTTTTCCAGTTTTTTTGTTTTGTTTTCTGTATTATTTAATTTCTTTTGTTTCTTGCTTTATTTTTTAATTCTTTTTACTTTTAGGTCAGCAAAATTATAAACTTTCTGTTAGTGCCATTAGTTTTAGAAAAAAATATAAACTTTCTGTTAGTGCCATTAGTTTTCAAATTTGAATAGTTAAAATTTGAATTCTTTGAAATTTGTGTGAATCACAAGTTTGTGATTAACTTTACTAAAAAAATGAACATAGATGCACCTATAGAGAAATTTCGACCTAAATTCATAGTTTTCAAATGAACTCTGAAAAAGTTGGCATAGCATACCCGTCTGTTACAAATTTGGCATGGTATCATCATAATAGTTGCGGGAGAAAGTCTTCACTTTTTCTTCGCTTGTGTCATTTGCTTATTGCGCCGTAACCATGGATAATCTTCATCGTTTATCAGGATGCTTGGGTCAGCCTTGACATTGAAGGGAGGAATTTCATGAAACTCTTCATAATCTTCAGACATGTCTGTCTTGCCCTCCACTCCCAGGATGTCCCTTTTTCCTGAAAGAACTATGTGGCGCTTTGGCTCATCGTATGATGTATTCGTTTCCTTATCTTTTCTTTTTCTCGGTCTGGTAGACATGTCCTTCACATAGATAACCTGTGCCACATCATTGGCTAGGACGAACGGTTCGTCAGTGTACCCATGATTTTTCAGATCGACTGTTGTCATTCCGTACTATGGGTCTACATGTACCCCGCCTCCTGACAGATTGACCCATTTGCACTTAAACAAAGGGACCTTAAAATCTTGTCCGTAGTCAAGTTCCCATATGTCCACTATGTAACCATAATATGTGTCCTTTCCCTTCTCGGTTGTTGCATCAAAGCGGACACCGCTGTTTTGGTTGGTGCTCTTTTGATCTTGGTCAATCGTGTAAAATGTATTCCCATTTATCTCGTATCCTTTGTAAATCAATACAGTCATAGATGGTCCCCTGGACAACAAGTACAACTCATCACAAACAGTGTTGTCACCTCTGAGACGTGCTTCCAACCAACTGATGAAAGTCCTAATGTGTTCACATGTAATCCAGTCGTCGCACTGCTCCGGGTGATTGGAGCGCAGACTGTTCTTGTGTTCATCGACATACGGGGTCACCAAGGTAGAGTTCTGTAGAACTGTGTAGTGTGCTTGAGACCAAGAATGCCCGTCCCTCCATATTATTGAGTCCGCTCCTGGCGTGCCTTTTCCAGTCAGTCTCCCCTCATACCGCGATTTAGGGAGACCTATCTTCTTAAGGCCAGGAGTGAAGTCAACACAAAACCCGATGACATCCTCTGTTTGATGGCCCATGGAGATGCTTCCTTCTGGCCTAGCGCGGTAACAGACATATTTCTTTAGGACTCCCATGAACCTCTCAAAGGGGAACATATTGTGTAGAAATACGGGCCCCAGAATGACAATCTCGTCGACTAGATGAAGTAGGACATGCGTCATGATTTTGAAGAAGGATGGTGGGAACACCAGCTCGAAACTGACAAGACATTGCGCCACATCACTCCTTAGCCTTGGTACGATTTCTGGATCGATCACCTTCTAAGAGATTGCATTGAGGAATGCACATAGCTTCACAATGGCTAATTAGACGTTTTCCGGTAGAAGCCCCCTCAATGCAACCGGAAGCAGTTGCGTCATAATCACGTGGCAGTCATGAGACTTTAGGTTCTGGAACTTTTTCTCTGGGATATTTATTATTCCATTTATATTCGACGAGAAGCCAGTCGGGACCTTCATACTGAGGAGGCATTCAAAGAAGATTTCTTTCTCTTCTTTCGTAAGAGCGTAGCTGGCAGGACCTTCATACTGCTTCGGAGGCATGCCGTCTTTTTCGTGCAAACGTTGCAGGTCCTCCCGTGCCTCAGGTGTATCTTTTGTCTTTCCATACACGCCCAAGAATCCTAGCAGGTTCACACGAAGGTTCTTCATCACGTGCATCACGTTGATTGAAGAGCGGACCTCTAGGTCTTTCCAGTAGGGTAGGTCCCAAAATATAGATTTCTTCTTCCACATGGGTGCGTGTCCCTCAGCGTCATTCGGAACAGCTAGTGCGCCGGGACCCTTTCCAAAGATTACGTGTAAATCATTGACCATAGCAAGTACGTGATCACCGGTACGCATGGCGGGCTTCTTCCGGTGATCTGCCTCGCCTTTGAAGTGCTTGCCTTTCTTTCGACATTGATGGTTGGTCGAAAGAAATCGACGATGGCCCAGGTACAGATTCTTCCTGCATTTGTCCAGGTATATACTTTCAGTGTCATCTAAACAGTGTGTGCATGCGTGGTATCCTTTGTTTGTCTGTCCTGAAAGGTTACTGAGAGCGGGCCAATCGTTGATGGTCACGAACAGCAACGCCTTTAGGTTAAATTCCTCTTGTCTGTGCTCATCCCACGTACGTACACCGTTTCCATTCCACAGCTGTAAAAGTTCTTCAACTAATGGCCTTAGGTACACATCAATGTCGTTGCCGGGTTGCTTAGGGCCTTGGATGAGAACTGGCATCATAATGAACTTCCGCTTCATGCACATCCAAGGAGGAAGGTTATACATACATAGAGTGACAGGCCAGGTGCTGTGATTGCTGCTCTGCTCCCCGAAAGGATTAATGCCATCCGTGCTTAAAGCAAACCATACGTTCCTTGGGTCCTTTGCAAACTCATCCCAGTACTTTCTCACGATTTTTCTCCACTGCGACCCGTCAGCGGGTGCTCTCAACTTCCCATCTTTCTTATGGTCCTCACTGTGCCATCGCATCGACTTGGCATGCTTTCCGTTTCTGAACAGACGTTTCAACCATGGTATTATAGGAGCATACCACATCACCTTCGCAGGAACCCTCTTCCTGTGGGGCTCGCCGTGAACATCACCAGGGTCATCTCGTCTGATCTTATACTGCAATGCACCGCATACCGGGCATGCGTTCAGATCCTTGTATGCACCGCGGTATAGGATGCAGTCATTAGGGCATGCATGTGTCTTCTCCACCTCCAATCCTAGAGGGCATACAACCTTCTTTGCTGCGTATGTACTGTCGGGAAATTCGTTATCCTTTGGAAGCTTCTACTTCAATATTTTCAGTAGCTTCTCAAATCCTTTGTCAGGCACAACATTCTCTGCCTTCCACTGCAGCAATTCCAGTACGGTACCGAGCTTTGTGTTGCCATCTTCGCAATTGGGGTACAACCCTTTTTTGTGATCCTCTAACATGCGATCGAACTTCAGCTTCTCCTTTTGACTTTCGCATTGCGTCCTTGCATCGACAATGACCCGGCGGAGATCATCATCATCGGGCACATCGTCTGGTTCCTCTTGATCTTCAGCAGCTTCACCCGTTGCAGCATCATTGGGCACATCGTCTGGTTCCTCTTGATCTTCACCAGCTCCCCCCGTTGCAGCATCACCGTATTCAGGGGGCACATAGTTGTCATCGTACTCTTCTTCTTCGCCGTCTTCCATCATAACCCCTATTTCTCCATGCCTTGTCCAAACATTATAGTGTGGCATGAAACCATTGTAAAGCAGGTGGGTGTGAAGGATTTTTCGGTCAGAGTAAGACTTCGTATTCCCACAATTAGGGCATGGACAACACATAAAATCATTCTGCTTGTTTGCCTCAGCCGCATCGAGAAACTCATGCACGCCCTTAATGTACTCGGAGGTGTGTCTGTCACCGTACATCCATTGCCGATTCATCTGCGTGCATTATATATAATTAAGTGTCCAAATTAATAGAAGTTCATCATCACATTAAAACCAAAGTACATACATAGTTCTTATCTAACAACATATAGCTCTCCAGAGCATCTAATTTATTAAACCATACATTGAAACTATTTAAAACATTTTAATGCGAAAACAAAGGCGATCATAATCGCAACCAAGGTAACAATTGATCCAACGGCATAATGATACCAAGCCTCGGTATGAATGGCATATTTTCTAATCTTTCTAATCTTCAAGCGCATTGCATCCATCTTTATCTTGTGACCATCGACGACATCCGCAACATGCAACTCCAATATCATCTTCTACTCCTCAATTTTTTTTATTTTTTCCTTCAAGAAATTGTTTTCTTCTTCAACTAAATTTAACCTCTCAACAATAGGGTCGGTTGGAATTTCCGGTTCACATACATCCTAGATAAATAAAATCTATGTCATGTTGGTCGGCATAATTTTCATAAACAATAAATGAACCAATAGTTATAAAGATAATATATATACCACATCCGAATCATAGACAGGACGAGGGCCGACGGGGGCGGATACCAAAACCATCGCACTATATAAGATGCAATAATAAAAGTAAGAAAATTATACAAGTAACTATCTAAACATACAAATAAGAATATTTTTCCTTTCAGAAAGAAGATAAGAACAAGAGGCTCACCACGGTGGTGTCGGTGATGAGATCGGCGCGGGTGATCGACGACGGTGAAGACGGGGGTGGGGCGTGACGGACCGCTAAATCTAGACAAATCTCGAGGAAAATGGAGCTTTGAGGTCAAGCTTCGAGAGGAGAAAGCTTAACTACTGTGGCTCGGGCATTTCATCGAACACCTCATCTGCATAGGAGGTGAGCTAGAGCACCACAAACCCTTCCCCTCGCCGGCCAGAGAAAAACAGAGCACTGGAGTGCTCTGCTCGCGGGCGAGGGTATATATAGGCACCTCATTGGTCCCGGTTCGTGGCATGAACTAGGACTAAAGGGCAGCCTTTGGTCCCGGTTCAGGCCACCAACCGGGACCAATGGTGGTGGGCCAGGAGCCAGGCCCATTGGTCCCGGTTCGTCCCACCAACCGGGACCAAAAGGTCCAGACGAACCGGGACCAATGGCCCACGTGGCCCGGCCGGCCCCCTGGGCTCACGAACCGGGTCCAATGCCCCCATCTGTCCCGGTTCTAGACTGAACCGGGTCCAATGCCCCCATCTGTCCCGGTTCTAGACTGAACCGGGACTAATGGGCTGACCCGGCCTGGACCATTGCCCCCTTTTCTACTAGTGTAGGTGGCTGAGTGATTAGCATGGAGCTTCATGTGTGTGCGCCTGACCTCTACGAGTTGACTACGTCCAGCTTACTCTATCCATATTCCTGAAGCCCAAGCTGACGTACTAAGCTAGGTGAAATCTACTAAAAGTTATGGTGGGGAAGGCGATACCAGACAAGATAAATAAAGTTAACTCGATGTCTGGTACGATGGAATTAAAGGAGTATCGAAACCAGTGGAGCAGTACAGCTGCGGTGCATGGGATAGTTAGATCTGATGCGTCATCTGTCCAGTGTCGTCTGTATAGCACGACTCAAGCAGTATACATAAAGGGGCAAGTACTATTAATGCATGTGAAATTTACAGTTTGTATTGTTTTTATGTGGCCAGTGCACATGAATTACGATTACTATGTCATGAAAGGCTAGCTAATGATGTTTCTAGCTAATGCTTTTGGCTCTTGCAATTCAACAAATTCATTTTATGAAATTCTTCACTCACATGGTGGTTGTTTTACTCCTTCGGAGGAAGCTTGGTTCGATATATGGGACCCTCTGCTAAGTATCCATATACTCCTTCAGATCGTAAGTGAAACGGAACATTCTACAAGTGTCGCAGCAACAACACACTTTTATGATAGAGAATGGAAGAAATTAGACGTTTCATCGTGCCTTGTGTCGCTATTATTTCCTTTAATATGTTGTAGAATCATGCTTATGTGCTGTCATTCGTTTTGTTGTATGGTAGATATGTGACTAGGTTGTTCTGTTTATCGTTCATATGTATTTTCAACAATGTGTCAGTTGACCTCCTTGTTACATGTTGTAATCTTCCCATTTTGCATGAAATATATGTTATACTATCTGTAAGGAGTATATTAAGGTAAAGACTTATTTTCGATGATTTCCTCTGGTCCAATATTTGCATCTGTTTTCTCTTGCACATGTTGTACTAGGCTTCTTTTTCATGATGATTCTTGAAGGTATGTTTTGCTTAGATATCGTACCCAATCCATGATGCATGCCTGTGGAATCATGCATATACACATGTTAAACATATACTCAGCACAGTAGGACAGCACCAAGTTTTAAAAACATTTAAATTCTCTTTGTTTTTTTTGCAGTGACGAGCAAAAAGTGCCATGTACACTTCGGGGAACCAATGAACTACTCAAAGATAAACAAAACAATGAATATATTTTTATCATAAGAGAAACTAGGAACCAATCAACTACTCTACCACATGGTACATGTCGCAACATGAAGGAAATATGCCCTAGAGGCAATAATAAAGTTATTATTTATTTCCTTATTTCATGATGAATGTTTATTATTCATGCTAGAATTGTATTAACCGGAAACATAATACATGTGTGAATACATAGACAACCAGAGTGTCACTAGTATGCCTCTACTTGACTAGCTCGTTAATCAAAGATGGTTATGTTTCCTAACCATGAACAAAGTGTTGTTATTTGATTAACGAGGTCACATCATTAGTTGAATGATCTGATTGACATGACCCATTCCATTAGCTTAGCACCCGATCGTTTAGTATGTTGCTATTAATTTCTTCATGACTTATACATGTTCCTATGACTATGAGATTATGCAACTCCCGTTTGCCGGAGGAACACTTTGGGTGCTACCAAACGTCACAACGTAACTGGGTGATTATAAAGGAGCATTACAGGTGTCTCCAAAGGTAGATGTTGGGTTGGCGTATTTCGAGATTTGGATTTGTCACTCCGATTGTTGGAGAGGTATCTCTGGGCCCTCTCGGTAATGCACATAACATAAGCCTTGCAAGCATTACAACTAATATGTTAGTTGTGAGATGATGTATTACGGAACGAGTAAAGAGACTTGCCGGTAACGAGATTGAACTAGGTATTGGATACCGACGATCGAATCTCGGGCAAGTAACATACCGATGACAAAGGGAACAACGTATGTTGTTATGCGGTCTGACCGATAAAGATCTTCGTAGAATATGTAGGAGCCAATATGGGCATCCAGGTCCCGCTATTGGTTATTGACCGGAGACGTGTCTCTGTCATGTCTACATTGTTCTCGAACCGTAGGGTCCGCACGCTTAAAGTTACGATGACAGTTGTTATGAGTTTTATGCATTTTGATGTACCGAATGTTGTTCGGAGTCTGAGATGAGATCACGGACATGACGAGGAACTCCGGAATTGTCCGGAGATAAAGTTTGATATATATGATAATAGTGTTTGGTCACCGGAAGGGTTCCGGAAATCACCGGAAGGGGTTCCGGATGTTTCCCGAAATGTTTGGGTACGAGAACACTTTATTTGGGCCAAAGGGGAAAGCCCACAAGGTTTTTGGAAAGCGCAAAAGGAAGTTTTGCGGAGTCCAGGGGCCAGACGCCAGGGTCCCTGGCGTCTGGGTCCAGACGCCGGGATCCCTGGCGTCTGGCCCTGGAGTCCGAGAAGGACTCTTGCCTATCGGGTGAAACCGACTTTGTGGAGACTTTTACTCCAAGTTTCGACCCCAGGGCTCAAGATATAAATAGAGGGGCAGGGCTAGCACCAAAGACAGAAAAAAAACACAAGTTGATCCTCGTGATCGTTCCTTAGCCGTGTGCGGTGCCCCCTGCCACCTTATTCCACCTCGATCATATCGTTGTAGTGCTTAGGCGAAGCCCTGCGTCGGTAGAACATCATCATCGTCATCACGCCGTCGTGCTGACGGAACTCATCCCCGAAGCTTTGCTGGATCGGAGCCCGGGGAGCGTCATCGAGCTGTACGTGTGCTAAGAACTCGGAGGTGCCGGAGTAACGGTGCTTGGATCGGTCGGATCGGGAAGAAGACGTACGACTACTTCCTCTACGTTGTGTCAGCGCTTCCGCAGTCGGTCTGCGTTGGGTACGTGGATCATACTCTCCCCTCTTGCGTGTGCGTAGGAATTTTTTTGAAATTACTACGAAACCCAACACAACATATCTCTAACATTTTAATAATAGTGTCCATAAAAAGCTGCTTGTACTTCTTTTAATGAAGAAAAGAAATTCTAATTTTACTTTTTTTGAAGCGACGAAAAAAGTGCCCTATACACTTCCGGAAGGGATACACAATAAATATTACACTTATCCCAAAATGTGCAACTCTAGAAACATTAACGGATTTTAGATAATCAACCGATCAACTACTCTAACACATCATACATGTTGCAATAGTGTACACAAAAAGCTTCTTGTACTTATTTTAATGAAGAAAAAAAATAATTTTTGTTGTAATAACGGAAAAAGTGCATTGTACACTTCCGGAAAGGGTTCAAAATACAGTATTAAACTACCCAATAATGCGTAAATTTAGAAACATAGATGGATTTTAGGTAATCAAGCTTTATAATGATATTGCATTTCAGTGCATTAAAAAGATCCAACATAACAAGATCCCACAAAACATTCATTATGCACATAAGTTAGATCCAACAAGGGCATATGATCGCGTCCCATGACTTATACTTGAATGAGCACCGACTAGGTTTGCCTTTTGCCAAAACTGGATCTCTTGGGTGAATACCAACGTGCGGTCAGGCACATCCCCTGGGAAGCTTGTGCAGAGGTGATCTGCTGAATTTTCCCGTGCCAGAAGGATTGTCTAGAGCATTGGTACATGAAATTGGTAGTGGGAGAACCACTCCAATCAAAATTGCTAGGGGGAAACCTGGTATATCCCATCTCCTTTCCCCTCTTGACAGTATTTTTATTCTTCAGGCATTAGAGGGTGTCGCAAGTCATGTGGATTCCAGGTATATCGCACCTCCTTTTCCCTGATGAAAATATTGTTTCTTGGAAGTTTTTAGTTGTGCATTCCTTGCAATATAGACATGGTATTTACCCATACTGAATCATGTCACTTGGAAAAGATAAGGCCCGAGAAGGATCTGAACGGCCAAGGCAAGTATCATTCGGTGCAAATTAAAAATACGAGAAGCTTTGCAGAATCTTGATATTCTTCTAGCTGTGGGGAAGCCTGAAGAATGTTTGTTTGATTCAAAAGGAAATATATTGTGATAAGGTATGTCAACAAAAAAATTCTTCCAATGTTGTGCTTTGTTACGCTTAATATTTTAATCAGTGACCCTGCTTTCGGTCGTGCAGATTGCTTGTGCCACTTGTAGTTCGAAAGACGATGTATTGAATAATGGCATCATTCTTGGTGACGGAGCCTGCAACAGAGGGTTCCACCAGAATTGTCTAAAACCTCCTTTGGTCACTAAAGATAGTAATATTTATTTTCACAGATATTAATGTTATATCTGGTGTTCATTCCTTCATGTGATCATTCCCTTTGTAGTCCCTGATGAAGGATGGCTTTGCTCTACAAATCATTGCGTGATATACTGTATAGAACTAATAAATGAACTCCATGTGACAGTTCTTTTCATTAATGAATCTTGGGAGGTAATAGTTTCATTATTTCAAGGCCAATGAATTTGAACTATATTTCACCCTAATACTACATTATTTTCCAAAAAAGTTTATCCTGAGGCAGCTGCCGTGGGACGCGAGCCAATGCAAAATGATGTACATGATCTTCCATCGGATAATTCAGAAGACGATGACTTCGACCCCAATGTATCTAAAAAGACGTGGGTGATCATGTGGAAGGATCGTCAGAAGAGGATGGGGGTGAAGCTTTAGACTCTGATGACTCAAATTTCGTAACTTCTTTTGACAATAATTCAGAACATGTGAAGGAGAAAGACAATGTTGATGACCTTGGATTACTTTCTGAGGACTCCTAGGATGATGACTATTATCCAGAAGATCCTGATTCGGATAAAGATATCAAAGTGAAGAAAGATGAGCCAGAAATCACACCGGACACTGAAAAGGACAATGGGAAAGAAAGTGAAGCAGGTTCTATCGTGTGCCAGAATTATGACTTCACTCCGCAAATATCTCAACAAAGCTTGCATAGTTTGGTGAATGCGCAACATGTAGAAGTGCTATAGGATAGAAGAGGCACTATGGGCCAATAATTAATCAAGTACTATGGCATTCTGTTTCCTATATCATAAATTGTATAGATTAATAGAACGAATTGGCAAGGCTGAACCAGGCTAACATGAAGTTCGATTCATCCGAAAGCATTTCATTTTAATTTTTGTAGTGGCTACACGAGTAATTTAAAATAGATCAATATCCTAGCCATGTGGTTTAAGTAATCTTGGCACAAGAACTAGGTCTGATGTTCTATCACACTTGTACCTCTTTTTCATGAATTTTCAATTTCATGTACATCTAGTAGTCTTGGCATTGAGCAATACCCTCACGATGGCTTATCCTAACCGGTTGAGAAATGGTTCAAAAATACGCAGCATCACACAAGACTAGTATCTAATAAAAACACACACAAGGTGAAAACAAGAGCACCAAGGCGATGATGGTGGAAAATCATAATTTATGTAAAAGTGATGTTGTTAATGAGGACAGGCCATCAGGAATTATGAATGAAGGTATCACACAAGATGGTTCACTTAAACAAGACATAGGTGGTGGCATTAGAATGAATGCCATCCCACCAAATAGCAGTCAAAGATATACCATTGGTGCCCATTATGTAAGGCGCAGAAAAGGCTAGTCGTCCACAGTGTCTCATGGGAAAATTTCCTCCTCAAGCAGTGTTGGAAGACCAAAACATGGTGATGCAAAGTATGCAGTTCTGGCTCTTTACTGTGGATGAGAAAACAAGAAAGAAAATGTTGTAGGAGCTAAAGAAGAGGAAGATTGGCTGATGACGTTTCTAGCTAATGCTTTTGGCTCATGCAAGTCAACAAATTCATTTTATGAAATTCTTCACCCACATGGTGGGTGTTTTACTCCTTCGGGGGATGCTTGGTTCGATATATGGGACCCTCCGCTAAGTATCCGTATATTCCTCCAGATCGTAAGATTGTAAGTGAAACTGAACATTCTGCAAGTGTCGCAGCAACACCGCACTTTTATGATAGGGAATGAAAGATATTAGACATTTCAATGTGCCTTGTGTCGCTGTTGTTTCCTTTAATATGTTGTAGAATCATGCTTATGTGATGTCATTGGTTGTGTCCATTGTTGTGTCTGTTGTTGCTTACCTAGATAAGTGACTAGGTTGTTCTTTTATTGTTCATATGTATTTTAAAAAATGTGTCAGTTGATCTCCTTGTTACATGAAATATATGTTGTGCTATCTGTAAGGAGTATATTCTGGTTAAGAATTATTTGCCATGATTTCCTCTGGTTCCATATTTGCATCAGTTTTCACTTGCACATGTTGTACTAGACTTCTTTTTCAAGTTTGACTCATGAAGCTATGTTTTGCGTAGACGCTGTACCCAAGCCATGATGTATGCCTGTTGAATCATGCATATACTCCTGTTAAACATATACTCCGCATAGTAGGACAACACCAAGTTTTAAAACCGTTAAAATTATCTTTGTTTTTTGCAGTGATGAGCGAAAAGTGCCATATACACTTCGGGCAACCAATCAACTGCTCAAAGATAAATAGACAATAAATGCACTTTTTATCATAACAGAAACTAGGAACCAATCAACTACTCTACCACAGAAAAAGCTGCTTTTACTTGTTTTAATGAACAAAAGAAATTCTAATTTTTCTTTTTTGTAGTGACTAAAAAGTGCCCTATACACTTCTGGAGCGGGTACACAATAAATATTACACTTATCCAAAAATGTGCAACTCTAGAAAGATTAACGGATTTTAGATAACCAACCGATCAACTACTCTAACACATGGTACATGTGGCAATAGTGTACACAAAAAGCATCTTGTATTTATTTTAATGAAGAAAAGTCAATTTTTTTGTAATAACGGATAAAGTGCACTGTACACTTCCGGGGCGGGTTCTGAATACAGTATTACACTAACCAAAAATGCGCAACTCTAGAAACATGGATGGATTTTAGGTAATCAACCTTCATAATGCTATTGAATTTGAGTGTTTTAAAAGATACAACATAACAAGATCCCACAAAACATTCATTATGCATATAAAGTTAGATCCGACAAAGGCATACGACCGCATCGCCTGATGTATACTTGAATGAGCACCGACTAAATTTGCCTATTGCCAAAAAGTGGATCTCTTGAGTGATGACTAGCATGCGGTCAGGTGCATCCCCTGGGAAGCTTGTGCAAAGGTGATCAACTGAATTTGCTCGTGCCAGAAGGTTCGTCTAGAGCATGGGTACATGAAATTGGTAGTGGGAGAACTACTCGAATCAAATTTGCTAGGGGAACGCTAGTATATCCCATCTCCTTTCCTTCAAGACAACATTTTATTCTTCAAGGCATTAGATGCTCTCAGAAGTCATGTGGATTCCAGGTATATCCCACCTCCGTTTCCCTGATGACAACATTGCTTCTTTCAACTTTTTAGATGTGGAGTCCTTGCAATATAGACATGGTATTCACCCATACTCAAACATATTACTTCGAAAAGATAAAGCCCAAGAAAGATCTGAACAGCCAAGGCAAGGATCGTTCGGTGCAAATTAGAAATACGAGAAGCTTTCCAGAATCTTGATATTCTTCTAACTGTGGGGAAGACTGAAGAATATTTTTTTGATTCAGAAGGAAATATATCTCATGATAATATATTTAAAAAAAGTTCTTCCAATGTTGTGCTTTCTTATGAAAGCAAAAGAGAAGTAGATTCGACCTTCTCATTCATGGGGTGCCCAAATATGGTTTTCATCTTTTCATAGGTATCTACGGCATCCCCTTCAAGAAAACTTTCTTTAAAAATAGAGTCTAAGACATGCTTAAACGATGAAGGTAAGGCAACGTAAAAGCTTTTTAAGTAAATTTCAATTTGATATTGGGCACAAAGCTAGCCCGGATTCTCAGTAACCTATCCCAAGCATCTTTCAAAGACTCATCAAGTAACTAACGAAATATTCCGGGGTCATCTTCATCGAAATTATTCAGATTCTCATTGACAACTCCGATAGGTTTTTCCATAGCATAATTATTTATGAGCTTAGAGAGGACGAAAGGGATATCCAAGGCATTGAAACCTAGGAAAGAACCCCTAGCCCCATTTGATTCGGCCATGGCAAAGGAAAGGCGAGCTAAAAGAGAGGGCGAATAAAATGGCAAGGGTGAAGTGTGGGAGAGGAACACGAGAGGCAAATGGCAAATAATGTAATGCGAGGGATAAGAGTTTGTGATGGGTACTTGGAATGTCTTGACTTGTGCGTATACTCCCTGGCAACGGCGCCAGAAATGGCTCGTTGTCGGGCAATCAAATCTAGACTTGACTTCGCGTAAGCCTCCCCGGCAAAGGCGCCAGAAATCCTTCTTGCTACCTCTTGAGCACTGCGTCGGTTTGCCCTTGAAGAGGAAAGGGTGATGCAGTAAAGTAGCGTAAGTATTTCCTTTAGTTTTTGAGAACCAAGGTATCAATCCAGTAGGAGACCCTGCTCGAGTCCCACGCACCTACACAAACAAATAAGAACCTCGCAACCAACGCGATAAAGGGGTTGTCAATCCCTTCACGGTCACTTACGAGAGTGAGATCTGATAGAGATGATAAGATAATATTTTTGGTATTTTTATGATAAAGAGTAAAAGTAAAGAAAGCAAAATAAACGGCGCCAGAAATAGCTTGTTGATGGGAGATTAATATGATGGAAAATAGACCCGGGGGCCATAGGTTTCACTAGTGGCTTCTCTTAAGATAGCATAAGTATTATGGTGGGTAAACGAATTACTGTCGAGCAATTGATAGAATTGAGCATAGTTATGAGAATATCTAGGTATGATCATGTATATAGGCATCACGTCCGTGACAAGTAGACCGACTCCTGCCTGCATCTACTACTATTACTCCACACATCAACCGCTGTCCATCATGCATCTAGAGTATTAAGTTCATAAGAACGGAGTAACGCTTTAAGCAAGATGACATGATGTAGAAGGATAAACTCATGCAATATGATGTAAACCCCATCTTTTTATCCTCGATGGCAACAATACAATGCGTGTCGTTTCCCCTGCTATCACTGGGATCGAGCACCGCAAGATTGAACCCAAAGCTAAGCACTTCTCCCATTGCAAGAAAGATCAATCTAGTAGGCCAAACCAAACTGATAATTCAAAGAGACTTGCAAAGATAACCAATCATACATAAAAGAATTCAGAGGAGATTCAAATATTGTTCATAGACAATCTTGATCATAAACCCACAATTCATCCGATCTGACAAACACACCGCAAAAGAAGAGTTACATCAAATAGATCTCCAAGAGAATCGAGGAGAACTTTGTATTGAGATCCAAAGAGAGAGAAGAAGCCATCTGGCTAATAACTATGACATGGTGGGTGTTTTAATCCCGAAGGTCTGAGGTAAACTACTCACAGATCATCAGAGAGGCTATGGTGTTGATGTAGAAGCCTCTATGGTCGAAGCCCCCTCCGGTGGAGCGCCGGAAAAGGCCCCAAGATGGGATCTCACAGGTACAGAAGGTTGCGGCGGTGGAAATAGGGGTTTGGCTCCGTATCTGATGGTTTGGGGGTACGCAGGTATATAGGAAGAAGAAGTAGGTCGGTGGAGCTACGAGGGGCCCACGAGGGTGGAGGGCGCGCCTAGGGGGGGTAGGCGCCCCCCTGCCTCGTGGCTTCCTCATTGGTTTCTTAACGTCCACTCCAAGTCCTCTAGATCACGTTTGTTCCAAAAATCACGTTCCCGAAGGTTTCATTCCGTTTGGACTCCGTTTGATATTCCTTTCCTTCGGCATTCCAAAAACACTAAAATAGGCAAAAAACAACAATTTGGGTTGGGCCTCCGGTTAATAGGTTAGTCCCCAAAATAATACAGAAGTGTATAATAAAGCCCATTAAACATCCAAAACAGAATATAATATAGCATGGAACAATAAAAAATTATAGATACGTTGGAGACGTATCAAACACACGGGCTGAAAGCAATAGCACCAAGGCGATGATGGTGGAAAATCC
Organism: Triticum urartu; assembly: GCF_003073215.2. NCBI lineage: Eukaryota > Viridiplantae > Streptophyta > Magnoliopsida > Poales > Poaceae > Triticum > Triticum urartu. Next base: position 431,013 of record NC_053024.1, on the reverse strand, counting down.
TAATTTATGCAAAAGTGATGTTGTTAATGAGGATAGGCCATATGGAATTATGAATGAAGGTATCACACAAGATGGTCTAGTTAAACAAGACATAGGTGGTGGCATGAGAACAAATGCCATCCCTCCAAACAGCAGTCAAAGATATACCACCGGTGCCCATTATGTAAGGCGCAGAAAAGGCAAGTCCGCCAGAGAGTCTCACTAGCAGAATTCCTCCTCAAGAAGTGCTGGAAGGCCAAAACATGGTGATACAAAGTGTGAAGTTCTGGCTCTTTACTATGGATGAGAAAACAAGAAACAAAATGATGTAGGAGCTAAAGAAGGGGAAGATTGACTGATGACGTTTCTAGCTAATGCTTTTGGCTCCTGCAAGGCAAGAAATTCATTTTATGAAATTCTTCACCCACATGGTGGGTGTTTTAATACTTTGGGGGAAGCTTGTTCGATATATGGGACTCTCTGCTAAATATCCGTATACTCCTCCAAATCGTAAGTGAAACGGAACACTCTGCGAGTGTGGCAGCAACAACACACCTTTATGATAGAGAATGGAAGACATTAGACATTTCATTGTGCCTTGTGCCACTGTTGTTTCCTTTACTATGTTGTAGAATCATGCTTATGAGCTATCATTGGTTGTGTACATTGTTGTGTCTGTTGTTTCGTACCTAGATATGTGACTAGGTTGTTTTGTTTATCGTTCATATATATTTTGAACAATGTGTTTGGTTATATCCTTGGTACATGTTGTAATCTTACCATTTTTTATGAAACATATGTTGTACCGTCCGTGAGTATATTTTGGTAAATACTTATTTTCCATGATTTCCTATGGTCTCTTATTTGCATCAGTTTTCACCTGCACATGTTGTACCAGACTTCTTTTTCATGATGACTCATGAAGCTATGTTTTGTTGAGACACCGTACCCAATCCATGATGTATGCCTGTTGAATCATGCATATACACCTGATAAACATATACTCCGCAAAGTAGGACTACACCAAGTTTTAAAAACATTAAAATTATCTTAGTTTTTTGCAATGACGAGCAAAAAGTGCCATGTACATTTCGGGGAACCAATGAACTGCTCAAATATAAACAAAGAATAAATATATTTATTATCACAAGAGAAACTAGGAACCAATCAACTAGTCTACCACATGGTACATATCACAACATATCTCTAATATTTTAATAATAGTGTACATAAAAAGCTGCTTGTACTTCTTTTAATGAAGAAAAGAAATTCTATTTTCGTTTTTTTGCAGCGATGTAAAAAAGTGCCCTATACACTTCCGTAACGGGTACACAATAAATATTACACTTAGCCAAAAATGTGCAACTCTAGACACATTAATGGATTTGAGATAATCAACCGATCAACTACTCTAGCACATGGTACATGTCGCAATAGTGTGTGCACAAAATGCTTCTTGTACATTTTAATGAAGAAAAAAATCAATTTTTTTGTAATAATGGAAAAGGTGCAGTGTACACTTCCGGGACGTGTTCAGAATACAATATTACACTAGCCAATAATGCGCAACTCTAGAAACATGGATAGATTTTAGGTAATCAACCCTTATAATGCTATTACATTTGAATGCTTTAAAAAGATCCTACATAACAAGATCCCACAAAACATTCATTGTGCATATAAGTTAGATCCGACAAAGGCACATGATCGCGTCGCCTGAGTTATACTTGAATGAGCACCGACTAAGTTTGCCTTTCGCCAAAAGTGGATCTCCTGGGTGATGATCAGCGTGCGGTCAGGCACATCCCCTGGGAAACTTGTGTAGAGGTGATCCGTTGAATTTGCTCGTGCAAAAAGGTTTGTCTAGAGCATTGGTACATGAAATTGGTAGTGGGAGAACCACTCCAATCAATATTTCTAGGTGGAACCCTAGTATATCCCATCTCCTTTCCCCTGATGACACATTTTATTCTTCATGGCATTAGAGGCTCTCGCAAGTCATGTGGATTCCAGGTATATCCCGCCTCCTTTTCCCTGATGACAACTTTGCTTCTTGGAAGTTTTTAGTTGTGGATTCCTTGAAATATAGACATGGTATTCACCCATACTCAAACATGTAAGTTGGAAAAGATAAGGCCCGAGAAGGATTTGAACAGGTAAAGCAAGGATCGTTCGGTGCAAATTAATAATACAAGAAGCTTTCTAGAATCTTGATATTCTTCTAACTGTGGGGATGCCTGAAGAATCTTTGTTTGATTCGGAAGGAAATATATCTTGTGATAATGTATGTCAACAATTTTTTTTTCTTCCAATGTTGTGATTTGTTACGCTTAATATTTTAATCAGTGACCCTGCTTTAGGTCTTGCATATTGCTTGGGCCACATGTAGTTTGAAAGATGGTACATTGAATAATGACATCATTCTAGGTGACGGAGCCTGTGACAGAGGGTTCCACCAGAATTGTTTAAACCCTCCTTTACTCACTAAAGATGGTAATATTTATTTTCCCAATTTCTTTTTGTATGCAAGGTTCTGTTATTTCTGGTGTTAATTAATTCATGTGACCATTCCCTTTGTAGTCTCGTACGATGGATGGCTTTGGCATGCATGTGATTGTAAGATACATTGTATATAATTAGTAAATGAACTCCAAGGGATAGATCGTTCCATTCATGACTCTGGGCAGGTGCGTCGGCGCGCGCGTATAAGCCCCCCTCACTCATGTGTGTTGCAGCTGGAGGATCGAGTTCGAGCTCGAGTGAAAATACAGAAAATCCGTCGGCGTGGCTGTAGGGGAACGCGATAGAAAACAAAATTTTCCGACCTACGCACCAGCCCAGGACCACTATGGAGACTGCATACATGGTTTGATCCTTTTCGTTACAGACTCGTAGCGCATCGGGAAGTAGAGTCGATGACGATCGGCGGTGCAGATCCCAACCGCGAGGATGTATACCCTCATCTGCTACTCAGACAGCACTCTGGGAGGCGGTCGAACAGTCCCCCGGACGGTGTTGCGGACAACCATTCGGGAGGACCTTCGAAACTCGGACAGCCCTTCGGGAGGACTCACAGAACTCGGACCGTCACTTGGACAGCCCTTCGGGAGGCACTCTCGAAGATCGAAACTACGACCTCTCTACAGAGTTGCACACATACGGTGTCATCTATCCGGCAGGGCTTTGCCATCCAGAACTAGTTCCTGCCGGAACCCACACAACCTTTCGGCTCTATGAAACTATTTCGCTGGGAAGGAGAGACAAACCAGATCATGCTTGGAACTTGTATGTGAGAAATAGTGAGTGTGGAGGGCTGCCCCTCCACCTCTATTTATAGGAAATCCCAAGGGGTAGGGTAGTTTAACACAAAAACCCAAAATGCACATGAATGAAGTCCTTCCTCAAGGGCATAAGAGTGAAACCAAGGAACAAGAGGGGCTCCAAGGTGGAGCCCCAAGTGTGGCAGGCCACACCCCTTGGGGGGCCCCCATGAGGGCCTCCCAATCCATCCATGTCATCCCTAGATCTTTTGGGCAAAGCCCCAAAAGGTGGCTTTCCATAAAATATCCCAAAAAGCACTTTCACTACTCACAACGACATTTTTCAGCGTCCGTTTGAGCTAAAAATATTTATGTGGGCTTAGAACATTTCCAGTACCCACCATAATAATTTTCAACGCGTTCTGGAACAATTCCAGTTTAGTGATTTTCATCTGTGAAAAGCATCTGAACCGGTTCCTGCAGCTCCGGAACATTTCCGGTTTTTATTTCTGAGAATTCCAAAAAGTTTCCAGAATGATTCTGGCACCCTCCAAGAGTTATCAGGCATGTGCCGAAACCATTTTGACTTAATGGCATACCCCGAAACAACTATTTCGGTTTCACCGAAACTCATCCGGTGACCTCTCTCTGCGGAACTTCTCCACTGTCTGAAACTTTTCGGTGTCCGAATTTTTTTCGATGATTTTCTCTCAGACTCCCTGTCTAGTATTCAGAAGATAGATGACCCTTAAGCGTGTGACCCTATAGGTTCGGTGAAGTATAGACATGACCCGGAACCCCTTCCGATCAATGATCAACATCGGAGCCGTGGACACCCATATTGACCCCTATA
>NC_053024.1:57439-85167 GCF_003073215.2 Triticum urartu | reverse complement strand
AGGTTGCCTAGTGTCAAAGGATTCAACAAAACCATGTCTTCATCATTAGGCGAAAGTAACAGGTGCATGATGGTACGAAGCTCTCCAAAGTTATTTTGGAACGGAGTCCTAGATAGGATAATTCGCTTTTTGGTACAAAGTTCAGCAAGAACCTTCCAAATATCGTTATTTGGAAGGCCTTTGCTGAAATTCATACAAAAAGGCAAATTATCCTATCCGGGACACCATTCCAAAATAACTTTGGAGGACTTCGTCATGCCCTGGTTACTTCCGGCTGATCATGAAGCCATGGATTTCTTCAATACTTTGACACTAGGAAACCTCTCTCGACCCCTCGGCGATCCTCGACCCCTCGAACCCTCGACGACCCTGGAACCCTCGACCCCTAGACGACCCTGGAACCCTCGACCCTCGATCCCTCGACCCTATAGAACCCTCAAACCCTCGACCCTGAAACCCTCGACCCTTGACCCCTTAACGACCCTCGACCCTCTACCCTAGTTCCCGACCCTCGACCCCTCGGCGATCCTTGACACCCTCGTTCCCGATAAAAATTAAGAAGAAGAAGAAGAACAAGAAAAAAGAGGAGAAGAAGAAAGGAATAGCTAGAGGAGAAGATCGAAGAAAAAAAATAAGAAAAAAAAAGAGGAGAAGAAGAAAGGAATAGTGGAGAAGAAGAAAAAATAGAATATATTCTATTTTCTCTTCTTCTCCACTATTCCTTTCTTCTTCTCCTCTTCTTTTTCTTCTTTTTTCTTCTTCTTATTTATTTCTCCTCTTCTTCCTCTCCTCTTCTTCTTTCTTTCCTCTTCTTATTTTCTTTCTTTCCTCTTCTTATTTTCTTTCTTTCTTTTTGAAAAAATACATCTATGATCCCTCAACGTCCCCGCCTCTCTCATGAACAAAAAATATATGTGAATTAAAAAAACATCATGTTCTATGAACAAAAAAACATCATATTTCATCCACATCCGTATGCTCCTTCTTTTCCTTCTTCTCCCTTCTTCCTCTTTTCTTCTCCAACACAACACTTTTTTTTCTTAATGTTACATATCAACATATAAAGAGCATTATATATACAGTGAACATACATACATACATACATCTTAACAAAAAAATGAAAAATAGGCCGCGGTGGTTGGCGACGGCGACGATGGTTGGCGGTGGAGCTTACGGATGGCATGCGGGGACGGCAATGAGAAGGAAAGGGGAGGAGGCAGGGGCTCACAGCGCGGGGAGAGGTCGAGGTCGCCGGCCGGAATTGGTGTGGCGGCGGACGAACGGCCACGGGGATGAACGGGTCGCGGGAGCCGGCGTCGAGGCGGCGAGGCCGGGGCAGCGGTGGAGCGGGGCGGCATGGTGAGGCGGACGGCAACAGCGCGGGGTGGCGCGCGGCGACGGGGGCGGTGACGATGGGCGCGGGCGACGACGGCGGCGGCGACGGGCACAGGCGATGGGACAGAGGGCGGCGGGGCAGTGGGAGAATGAGGAACTGAATGAAAATTTCACAAGTGTTTCCTTATATACTGAGACCATTGGTCCCGGTTCGTGGAACCAACCATGACCAATGGTCACCTGTAGTCCTGGTTGGTGGCACCAACCGGGACCAATGGTCTCTTTTCAGCAGCCCAAAGGGCGGGAAGCGGCGGCCTTTGGTCCCGGTTGGTAGCACCAACCGGGACTAAAGGGGGGCGTTGGTCACGGTTGGTGCCACCAACCGTGACCCATGCCCCCTTCAGTCCCGGTTGGTGCCACTAACCGGGACCAATGGCCTTGTGCTGCCCCGCGTCAAAAGTTTAGTACCACCTCGCTAGCTGAGAGAGCTCGAGAGTGGTTTATAAGCGCTGCTGCGCCCACCCTCCCGAGCTCCTCTCAACTGCAGGCTTTCGGGCCTAATCTGTCACTGCAATGCCTGTGGGCCTACTTTGCCTGCTGCGGGCCTGAATCCTGGCCCATGGTAGGGTTTCTAGTCGTATTCAGGCCGTGGTGGCCCAGTAGGTGGCATTTTTTGTTTTTTTGTTGCTTTATTTATTTACTTTTGTTGTTTGCTTTATTTTTTAATTCTTTATGCTTTTAGTTTTAGAAAAATTATAAACGTTTTGTTAATGCCATTAGTTTTTAAATTTGAAAACACTTTTTTAGTTTTTGTTTTCTTTGTTGCTTTATTTATTTTATTTTGTGATTAACTTTACTATAAAAATAGTTTTTTCCTGTTTTTTTGATTTGTTTTTTGCATTATTTATTTTCTTTTTTTTTGCTTTAATTTTTAATTCTGTTTGCTTTTAGGTTAGCAAAATTATAAACTTTCTGTTAGTGCCATTAGTTTTAGAAAAATTATAAACTTTCTGTTAGTGCCATTAGTTTTCAAATTTGAATAGTTAAAATTTGAATTCTTTGAAAATTGTTTGAATCACAAGTTTGTGATTAACTTACTAAAAAAATGAGAATAGATGCGCTTATAGAGAAAATTCAACCTAAATTCCTAGTAAATTTCTATGAATTTCAGAGAAATTCACTATGAATTTAGGTTAAACTTTTCTCTATTAGGGCATCTATTTTCACTTCGAGAGGAGCTCAACAAGGCAGAGAGGGAAGGGCTTATAAACCGATGTGAGCCCCCTTCGGTTGGCGAGGTGGGACTAAACTCTGCCCGCAACGAGGACCAACCCTTTAGTCCCGGTTTGTGGCACAAACCGGGACTAATGGTCATGGGCCAGGGGCGAGGAGCAAAATTATAAACTTTCTGTTAGTGCCATTAGTTTTAGAAAGTTGAAAGTTGAAAGTTGGCATGGGCCAAGGACTAATGGTCATGGTATTACGAGGGCCGAACCATAAGACATGTAAGCATTTCAAATGAACTCTGAAAAAGTTGAAAGTTGGGATGGTCTCATAATTTCACCAACATAGCATGTGCATGTACAAAACAGACAATGGTAGCATGTTCGTGTGTTACGAAGTTGGCATGGTATCATCATAATAGTTGCGGGAGAAAGTCTTCACTTTTTCTTCGCTTGTGTCATTTGCTTATTGCGCCGTAACCATGGATAATCTTCATTGTTTATCAGGATGCTTGGGTCAGCCTTGACATTGAAGGGAGGAATTTCATGAAACTTTTCATAATCTTCAGACATGTCTGTCTTGCCGTCCACTCCCAGGATGTCCCTTTTTCCTGAAAGAACTATGTGGCGCTTTGGCTCATCGTATGACGTATTCGCTTCCTTATCTTTTCTTTTTCTCGGTTTGGTAGACATGTCCTTCACATAGATAACCTGTGCCACATCATTGGCTAGGACGAACGGTTCGTCAGTGTACCCAAGATTTTTCAGATCTACTGTTGTCATTCCGTACTGTGGGTCTACCTGTACCCCGCCGCCTAACAGATTGACCCATTTGCACTTAAACAAAGGGACCTTAAAATCAGGTCCGTAGTCAAGTTCCCATATGTCCACTATGTAACCATAATATGTGTCCTTTCCGCTCTCGGTTGCTGCATCAAAGCGGACACCGCTGTTTTGGTTGGTGCTCTTTTGATCTTGGGCGATCGTGTAAAATGTATTCCCATTTCTCTCGTATCCTTTGTAAGTCAATACAGTCAAAGATGGTCCCCTGGACAACAAGTACAACTCATCACAAATAGTGTTGTCACCTCTGAGACGTGTTTCCAACCAACTGCTGAAAGTCCTGATGTGTTCACATGTAATCCAGTCGTCGCACTGCTCCGGGTGTTTGGAGCGCAGACTGTTCTTGTGTTCATCGACATACGGGGTCACCAAGGTAGAGTTCTGTAGAACTGTGTAGTTTGCTTGAGACCAAGAATATCCGTCCCTGCATATTATTGAGTCTCTTCCAAGAGTGCCTTTTCCAGTCAGTCTCCCCTCATACCGCGATTTAGGGAGACCTATCTTCTTAAGGCCAGGAATGAAGTCAACACAAAACCCGATAACATCCTCTGTTTGATGGCACATGGAGATGCTTCCTTCTGGCCTAGCGCGGTTACGGACATATTTCTTTAGGACTCCCATGAACCTCTCAAAGGGGAACATATTGTGTAGAAATACGGGCCCCAGGATGACAATCTCGTCGACTAGATGAACTAGGACGTGCGTCATGATATTGAAGAAGGATGGTGGGAACACCAGCTCAAAACTGACAGGACATTGCGCCACATCACTCCTTAGCCTTGGTACGATTTCTGGATCAATCACCTTCTGAGAGATTGCATTGAGGAATGCACATAACTTCACAATGGCTAATCGGACGTTTTCCGGTAGAAGCCCCCTCAATGCAACCGGAAGCAGTTGCGTCATAATCACGTGGCAGTCATGAGACTTTAGGTTCTGAAACTTTTTCTCTGGCATATTTATTATTCCCTTTATATTCGACGAGAAGCCAGTCGTGACCTTCATACTGAGCAGGCATTCAAAGAAGATTTCTTTCTCTTCTTTCGTAAGAGCGTAGCTGGCAGGACCTTTATACTGCTTCGGAGGCATGCCGTCTTTTTCGTGCAAACGTTACAGGTCCTCCCGTGCCTCAGGTGTATCTTTTGTCTTCCCATACACGCCTAAGAAGCCTAGCAGGTTCACGCAAAGGTTCTTCGTCACGTGCATCACGTCGATTGAGGAGCGGACCTCTAGGTCTTTCCAGTAGGGTAGGTCCCAAAATATAGATTTCTTCTTCCACATGGGTGCGTGTCCCTCAGCATCATTCGGAACAGCTAGTCCACCGGGACCCTTTCCAAAGATTACGTAGTGTAAATCATTGACCATAGCAAGCACGTGATCACCGTTGCGCATGGCGGGCTTCTTCCGGTGATCTGCCTCGCCTTTGAAATGCTTGCCTTTCTTTCGACATTGATGGTTGGTCGGAAGAAATCGACGATGGCCCAGGTACACATTCTTCCTGCATTTGTCCAGGTATATACTTTCAGTGTCATCTAAACAGTGCGTGCATGCATGCTATCCTTTGTTTGTCTGTCCTGAAAGGTTACTGAGAGCGGGCCAATCGTTGATGGTCACGAACAGCAATGCCTTAAGGTTAAATTCCTCCTATCTGTGCTCATCCCATGTACGTACACCATTTCCATTCCACAGCTGTAAAAGTTCTTCAACTAATGGCCTTAGGTACACATCAATTTCGTTGCTGGGTTGCTTAGGGCCTTGGATGAGAACTGGCATCATAATGAACTTCCGCTTCATGCACATCCAAGGTGGAAGGTTATTCATACATAGAGTCACGGGCCAGGTGCTGTGATTGCTGCTCTGCTCCCCGAAAGGATTAATGCCATCCGCGCTTAAAGCAAACCATACATTCCTTGGGTCCTTTGCAAACTCATCCCAGTACTTTCTCTCGATTTTTCTCCACTGCGACCCGTCAGCGGGTGCTCTCAACTTCCCATCTTTCTTTCAGTTCTCACTGTGCCATCACATCAACTTGGCATGCTCTTCGTTTCTGAACAGACGTTTCAACCATGGTATTATAGGAGCATACCACATCACCTTCGCAGGAACCCTCTTCCTGAGGGGCTCGCCGTCAACATCACCAGGGTCATCTCGTCTGATCTTATACCGCAATGCACCGCATACCGGGCATGCGTTCAGATCCTTGTATGCACCGCGGTAGAGGATGCAGTCATTAGGGCATGCATGTATCTTCTCCACCTCCAATCCTAGAGGGCATACGACCTTCTTTGCTGCATATGTACTGTCGGGCAATTCGTTATCCTTTGGAAGCTTCTTCTTCAATATTTTCAGTAGCTTCTCAAATCCTTAGTCAGCCACAGCATTCTATGCCTTCCACTGCAGCAATTCCAGTACGGTACCGAGCTTTGTGTTGCCATCTTCGGAATTGGGGTATAACCCTTTTTTGTGATCCTCTAACATGCGATCGAACTTCAGCTTCTCCTTTTGACTTTCGCATTGCGTCCTTGCATCGACAATGACCCGGCGGAGATCATCATCATCGGGCACATCGTCTGGTTCCTCTTGATCTTCAGCAGCTTCACCCGTTGCAGCATCATTGGGCACATCGTCTGGTTCCTCTTGATCTTCACCAGCTCCCCCCGTTGCAGCATCACCGTATTCAGGGGGCACATAGTTGTCATTGTACTCTTCTTCTTCGCCGTCTTCCATCATAACCCCTATTTCTCCGTGCCTCGTCCAAACATTATAGTGTGGCATGAAACCCTTGTAAAGCAGGTGGGAGTGAAGGATTTTTCCGGTTAGAGTAAGACCTCGTATTCCCACATTGAGTGCATGGACAACACATAAAACCATTCTGCTTGTTTGCCTCAGCCGCATCGAGAAACTCATGCACACCCTTAATGTACTCGTGGGTGTGTCTGTCACCGTACATCCATTGCCGGTTCATCTGCGTGCATTATATGTTGGAAATATGCCCTAGAGGCAATAATAAATTAGTTATTATTATATTTCCTTGTTCATGATAATCGTTTATTATCCATGCTAGAATTGTATTGATAGGAAACTCGGATACATGTGTGGATACATAGACAACACCATGTCCCTAGTAAGCCTCTAGTTGACTAGCTCGTTGATCAATAGATGGTTACGGTTTCCTGACCATGGACATTGGATGTCGTTGATAACGGGATCACATCATTAGGAGAATGATGTGATGGACAAGACCCAATCCTAAGCCTAGCACAAGATCATGTAGTTCGTATGCTAAAGCTTTTCTAATGTCAAGTATCATTTCCTTAGACCATGAGATTGTGCAACTCCCGGATACCGTAGGAGTGCTTTGGGTGTGCCAAACGTCACAACGTAACTGGGTGGCTATAAAGGTACACTACAGGTATCTCCGAAAGTGTCTGTTGGGTTGGCGCGAATTGAGACTGGGATTTGTCACTCCGTGTAAACGGAGAGGTATCTCTGGGCCCACTCGGTAGGACATCATCATAATATGCACAATGTGATCAAGGAGTTGATCACGGGATGATGTGTTACGGAACGAGTAAAGAGACTTGCCGGTAACGAGATTGAACAAGGTATCGGGATACCGACGATCGAATCTCGGGCAAGTATCGTACCGCTAGACAAAGGGAATTGTATACGGGATTGATTAAGTCCTCGACATCGTGGTTCATCCGATGAGATCATCGTGGAACATGTGGGAGCCAACATGGGTATCCAGATCCCGCTGTTGGTTATTGACCGGAGAGTCATCTCGGTCATGTCTGCATGTCTCCCGAACCCGTAGGGTCTACACACTTAAGGTTCAATGATGCTAGGGTTATAGGGAAAGTATGTACGCGGTTACCGAATGTTGTTCGGAGTCCCGGATGAGATCCCGGACGTCACGAGGAGTTCCGGATGGTCCGGAGGTAAAGATTTATATATGGGAAGTCCTGTTTTAGTCACCGGAAAAGTTTCGGGTTTTATCGGTAAAGTACCGGGATCACCGGGAGGGTCCCGGGGGTCCACCAAGTGGGGCCACAAGCCCCGGAGGGCTGCATGGGCCAAGTGTGGGAGGGGACCAGCCCCAGGTGGGCTGGTGCGCCCCCCCACAAGGGCCCAAGGCGCCTAAAGGGGAGGAGGGGGGCAAACCCTAAGGGCAGATGGGCCTTAGGGCCCATGCCTGGTGCGCCTCCCTCTCCCCCTCCCCTTGGCCGCCCCCTAGATGGGATCTAGGGGCTGCCGCCACCCCTAGGGAGGGAACCCTAGGTGGGGGCGCAGCCCCTCCCCTCCCGCTATATATACTTGAGGTTTGGGGCTGCCCAACAGATGTGAATTCTCTCCCAGTTGGCGCAGTCCTACCCCTCTCCCACCTCGTCTCTCGTAGTGCTTAGCGAAGCCCTGCTGGAGTCCCGCGCTCCTCCTCCACCACCACGCCGTCGTGTTGCTGCTGGATGGAGTCTTCCCCAACCTCTCCTTCTCCCCTTGCTGGATCAAGGCGTAGGAGACGTCACCGGGCTGCACGTGTGTTGAACACGGAGGTGCCGTCCGTTCGGCACTAGGATCATCGGTGATTTGGATCACGACGAGTACGACTCCATCAACCCCGTTCACTTGAACGCTTCCGCTTAGCGATCTACAAGGGTATGTAGATGCACTCTCCTTCCCCTCGTTGCTAGATTACTCCATAGATTGATCTTGGTGATGCGTAGAAAATTTTGAATTTCTGCTACGTTCCCCAACATTATATATAATTAAGTGTCCAAATTAATAGAAGTTCATCATCACATTAAAACCAAAGTGCATACATAGTTCTCATCTAACAACATATAGCTCTCAAGAGCATCTAATTAATTAAACCATACATTGAAACTATGTAAAACATTTCAATGTGAAAACAAATGCGATCATAATCGCAACCAAGGTAACAATTGATCCAACGACATAATGATACCAAGCCTCGGTATGAATGGCATATTTTCTAATCTTTCTAATCTTCAAGCGCATTGCATCCATCTTGATCTTGTGATCATCGACGACATCCGCAACATGCAACTCCAATATCATCTTCTCCTCCTTAATTTTTTTTTATTTTTTTTCCTTCAACAAATTGTTTTCTTCTTCAACTAAATTTAACCTCTCGACAATAGGGTCGGTTGGCATTTCCGATTCACATACTAATGGGCTGACCCGGCCTGGACCAAAGCCTTGTTTTCTACTAGATCATGTTTGAAAGTTTATATAGAGCACTAGTTTTAGGGAATATGTTAAAGCACCTCTGGTGGAGGGGCGATCTACATCGAAACTCAGACGATGATGACTTCAACGCATACCATGCATGTACAAAGACGCCTTTCCCGTGATGGTCTATTGTAGAAGTGAGGAGTAGCAGTGTGTTGGTCGATGGTAGTACATCTCGTATTAATGTTTAAATGTTGAATATTTCGTATTAGAGTTCAAAAGTTTTTGAATATCCAATGAATCATGTTCATGTTTGAAAGTTTAGGGCACCAGTTTATGGCATATGTTAAGCAGATTTTTCTGGTGCTCAAAAACCCTCTCTCTCCTACCTATAATCGTTTTTGGGCAACAAGTTTTACATCATTTGTTGGAGATGCTCTGATATATCTATCATATGTCATATTTTCACCATGTATATATTTTGCATAAATAACGAGTCAAAATGTAAAGTGCAAGCCGGTGATAGTGCTCAAACGACATGCATTCTCATTTCTCACACGGCGCATAAAGTGGGCGCTGATTTGTTTATTAAATACCAATATATCTCATTCCAATATCCCCTTTCCCTGATAAATAACACTAAATTAATAGCACTGAACGAAGAAAAATGAGAGTGGACTTGACACAGATCAAGGAGAAGAGGAATTACTAGGAGAAAATTGATGAGACTATCTACTATCTAGGAACCAAGAACATGAAGATGGCACCGGACCACATCCATGCATGAGCGCTAATATGATGAGGCATTTCATCTCTATTCATGATAATTAGTTTTGCTAATGGTGACGATGGACTATTCGAACGAACTACGTGTCTTCCTGGCAGTAGCATAGTTGATGGACTATTGAACTGTGTTGCACCCATGATGGAGACCTGGCAGACACCTGAGCCAAAAAAAGCTTGCAGATATATACCCGCGCCTGAAGTGAGGTGTGTCTTGGCGATGCCCGGACAGGGGCACGACTGATCTATCCGTGGGAGACAGACGCCTCGCTTCATCATGTCTAGCTAGGTTTACATGACACGGCAAGTGCATGCATGCCTGCAATTCTGGACGTCGCACGTAAGTTTCGCTGTTTGCTCCTCACATGATGCAGCTGGAAGTCTTTCTCTTGCCTAAAAAGAAATGAAAGTTTAATTGTTTTCCTCAAAACCTAAAACACCACCTAGTCACTAGGACAATAAGATAATGATGCATATGGCCGTCGACATGGAGCACTCGTAGGCAGCGAACTGTTAGAGATCTTCAGATCTTTTTCCCTTCGGTGGCTATCATCTCCAGACTGGGACTGGGAGCCACAATGTCGTTAGTACTAGCTCCAGAGATTCCTCTGATGATATATGTATGCTTAGCCGCCGGCCACTCCCAATAATTCAAACCTCCCGGATTTAGCAAGTGGTAGCCTTCCTTTCATGCCGTCCATATGAATAAGGTTCTTCATGTCTTGGCTTTGATGCTACGGTTCGTACTCCCCTATGAATAACGCATGATGAGAACTGATGGTCGACAAGGATCATTACTACCAAAACCACTTTAGTACAGTAGGCATGCTGGTGATGGACCTCCAAGTCCTTTGTCGTTAGCCTGCTACAGTCGTTGGAGCCCACTGCCCTGCTTGCAATAATTAATTCGACTCCCACATTTAGGAAATGCTAAGCTTCGGGGATGTTTGGTTACAGAGACTTATTGGTGTAGGGACTTAAATAAGTCTCTTTAAGTTTCATCTAAACCAAACAGGAGGAACTTATAAAGACTTGAAGTGGGCATTTGGGACTTATGAAATAAGACTCAAGGAGGGACTTATAGTTGTAATATGGTCTTTTAGTTCATGTTAAGTCCCAGGAACCAAACAAGTAGGGACTTATTAGGGACTTGAGACTTATAAGTTGGGACTAAAAAAAGTTCTAGGACTTATGAACCAAACAGGGCCTTCCTTTCATGGCTTGTACCACACCACTGCTGATCTAGGGAAGAAGGTGGAGGTGTCTTCGGGCCGGCCGGCCGTTCTCCTCCGGCGCGGTGGTGGCGGCTGCTGCTGCTTCTCTAACACTACCCCTCATGCCACCACCGCCACCGTCCTCCTCTACTTGGGCTGTAGCACATACTCTTCTTCCTTCTAGGGGCGCCGACGTCGATAGCTGCTTCCATGGTGGTGGAGCGAGGCTCTTCTCATGCCTCTTCTGCGAGAAGACCTTCCTCAATTCGGAAGCGTTGGGCACCAGAAGGCGCACAAGAAGGAGAGGGCCGTCGGGCAGCTGGAACGCCCACCATAACCAGCCGGCGACCGGCGACCTGGCCGCCCGCGAGTACGCCCACTAGCACGCTTGACGACGACCACGAGCAGCAGCAGCTTGATCTTAGCCTCAGGCTCTAGCTACCTATCTACCTTGCTACTCCTTCCGTTCCATAATATAAGAATGTTTTTAACACTATCTAGGATGTCCGTAGGTTTTTCTTCTTATATCAACTAGCTTGAGTGTCCATATTTTTTTTATTGTTGTTAAATAACGTGCTCTACTCCCATGTTTTCTGTTTGACTTTTCTCAATTTTGCCCCGAGTAGCTTTGCAAAAAGGAGTAGCTCAATAACGCATGTTGATCGACAAGGATATATGAATAAATCACTGCCAACTGTTACTAACTCTGTAGCCATGATTGATCTACCTGCGTGGTTTGGCAATAGCCGGGGTGAGCCCACCCATATTGGTCATTAGCTAGGGCCGCTTGCAGTAGTGCGTCTCCCAGATCTAGCAAGTGGCCGGCTTCCTTTCATGGAGAAGGTGATATCTTTTGCTCCCGACAGGTGTCCAAGTTTATGTTGGTCCAGGAGAAATGGGGTTCAACATAGTGATGATGGTATTTTCACTCATTACTACTAAACTAATGCAGCAGTACTTCCACTTCTGTAGTCATGATTGATCGATGCCCTCCGACCCTGGGCTCGCCCTGCCGTTCCTCCCTACGTGTTCCTCCCTGGCTGGCCATGGCTCACGGGAGCAGGCCATTCGACGTTAGTGCCACTCGCAATAACTAACGCGGATAGCTCCTAGATTTAGCATGTGGAACATTTCCTTTCCTTGCCTCGCTTCACCCTATAAAGACGTCCATCATCAGAGCTTAGACTTGAGCTTGCTATGTGTAGGCTAGAGAGTGAAATCCATTTGTAGGAGAAGCCAAGCTGGTAGATATGCAAGTATCCCGGTGTCAGTGACTAAAAATATCCACTCGTGTGGACTCGGTGCGGACGAGCCCATGGCGCGCGTGTCACCTATATGAGTGTGTAAAGATTGGCCGAACATATTGAGTCGCGCTTGCGAGATCGGGACTGAGCACCCAATCAATGGTTCATGTGGCGTCACGTGCTGAAGCAAGAGCAGGCATGTTTGCTCTTTATAACTTCCGTTATTTAGTCTCCACTGATACTTAACCATGCACCGACCCGTTAGTTCTGGGTTTAGACGCCCGGAGTACTAACCTTTGATCTGGCCCTAATATTTTGTCTAGTGGGAATATGGTTCAGGTGGCTCCCCCGGTTGGCTTTTCCAAGAAAAAAAATACTCAATAACCTGATGGCGTGTAAATTACATTACATCTTCTAGCCATGATGTAGCCAATAGATGTCCTTGTGGTTATACGTCTTCTTTAATTTGGTAGCTGCCCATAGACAGGAGGGGGAATAAAAAGGGCGGGAAACGGGGGACTAAAAATACTCAATAACCCGCTATCATAATGGGCTCCCAGATTTAGCAAGTGGACTGCTTCCTTTCATGGCCACCAGCCCCCTATAAAACCCAGTTGCCACCGGCCGCCATTGAGAGCTCACACCTCGTCACACCATCTTCTCCGACAACTGCATGGCCGCTCAGGCTCCCCCTGCAGCTGCAGCTGCTCCTCTAGACTTGTCCCTCACGCTGTCCCCCATGTATAATTTGGCTGTTCTTCCTAGCGGCGGCAGCCGTCGCAGAGGGGGCGCAAGATCGTGGCTCTTCTCTTGCCTCTTCTGTGAGAGGAAGTTCCTCAAGTCGCAGGCCCTAGGGGGTCACCAGAACGCTCACCGGAAGGAGAGAGTCGTCGGCACCTGGAACACCCACCTCTACCTCTCTGACCATCGTCACGCCGCAGCGCCGGACACCAGGACCAAGCGTCTTGACGACGATGACGACAAGCACCAGAAGCTTGATCTTAGCCTCAAGCTTTAATGAGCTCTAGCTCGATCAGTATGCATGGGGCAAGCTTAGCTCCACTAGCCACTGCTATGCGGTCCGTACACTACTTGTCATCTCATGTATGAAATCTAAAGTCTTATCTCATTCCTAGCTTCAAAAAGCAATTAATGTCTTCGTCGTTCTGGTGCACGGTGCCATGCCAGCGATCTATAAGGATGAGAATTATACGTAATAATTCCTAGGCTGGTGCGTTTTTCCTATGTGCCCACCTCATGTATACAAAACCACATCCGTCCTCTCTTGCGAATCCAAACAATTTTTTATACGAGTGATTCCCTAACATTTTTTTAGCAAAGCTGGTTTCCATTAAAGAAAACTTATCAATGGGTTTTGGTAAAATTGGTTTTAGTTACACATTATCCAAACAACCAGTAAACTGGACATTTCCATTAACATGCATGTATACTAATTTTCAATCTAGTGAACTATAACTAGTGATGCAATTTATTCAGATGTAATACTGTATTTTTTGTCCAACACCTATACTAATTTTGAGCGTGCAGAGATTTTTTTATGAACTGTATATTCTAGGGACCTCTCGCGAGAAAAATCCATGGCTCTTCTATATGCCTTCTTTCCACATCCCCTTTGATGTGCCATATGAACATGAATATGTTTAGCTATTTGAACATTTATTGACTATATTGCTTCGTATATTGACAATATGTCGACAAATTAAGCATTCATCATATGCCCCATATGTCTCTAGCAGTTCAATCATCGGAGATTATACCAGACCAAAGGCGGCTGCTGAAATGAGATGCCTCTGATGGATACATTTGTTGACGGTTTGTGGAAGAACGCCTTAGACAATCACATCTTTGATTTGCGAGATTAACAAGCTGCTAGTTATGGCATTTCTGGAGTAGTTTCCCTAATCATGCCTAATACTAGATCATGATAGGCGCGCGTTGCCGCGCCCGTTCATTTTTTCGATAGAATAATAGGAATTCCATAAATATATGATGGCATGAAACACACACAACTAATTCCCAAAAAATTTAAGGACAGACTCTGAATTACAAATAATCAAATAACACAATGACATATTTTCTAAGTCATTCAGCAGCCAGGTTGAGCTACCGGCTGGTTTTTGCACTAAAATGAAACAAATTCAATTCTAACAAACGGATGTGAAACCTCTTTTACCCGGAAGGATTCCCATAGTCCGGAGATGGAGACATACAAATATGGGTTTCCATCTCATAAGCATCATTAGCACATATTGAAAACTACACCTATAAACTTGTCATTTTTTGAGAGAATACATGTAATCCCCTTCATCAAATATGAGGCACTGAAAAAATACCCAACAATAGTGTGACAATACTGTATCTAATCGCCCAACCAGCTTGAGCCGGTCATGATGCATGCATGTCTTTGTCGCTGTGATGTAAAGCTCGGCAAGAATAAAGAAAACTGAGAATATCATGGTGCCTGCTATTCCTAGCAGCGAGAGTACGTATATATATAGTTCCCAAACCAAATAGTTGAAGTCGGAACTGTTTGACCTAAATTAAATAACCTCCAACCACCTCGAGCCGGTCATGATGCATGCATGTTTTTTTCGCTTAAATAGCCTGCAAGGTATCACCAGTTATTTGTGAATATGTAAAAAGCTAATAACTGACCTATCTGTGAAGATGTAAAAAGCTAACAACTGACGTAATGTAACTATTGTATTCCGAAGCTTGTTAAAATCAATAAACTGAAAGCAAACCAAATACATTTATTATGAATGGAATATTTTGCCTGATCCATGAATAGGTTGAATAATTTGTCAATTAGGCTCGGGTGACCAGCCAATATGCTTGAGGAAATGCACCTGCATTAGTCAAACAAACACACAAATTTAGATTCACAAGACCAATTTACTCAACGAAACAAAACAATGTCTAAATACTCTTAACTTGGTAGTCCTGGATAAAATAGGCCAGACCAATGAAGGGATGGCCCATAGAAAGAACGCAGGAATCTCCAAATTTCTGCCCACTCAATTTATAAAATAACTAATGCAGCTAGCAGACATACCTCTCAACGTTTCTACCATAGCCTCTATAAGCTGGAATTCTAGGAGTATTGGTTATTTTCATATGTTACAACCTGTTATTTTTCCTCAACGCTGCAACAACACCACACCATCCAAATATAACTTAACATATGTAAAGTGAAAAGAGATGCATATGTCCTGTAAACGTGCCGCTTCAACTATACCGAATCAAGCATCGCTTCAGGTCATCCAGCTCAGAGAAAAGATCCTGTACCATTACATAGAAGTAACTCACAAAATGTCTGGCTTAATCAGAATAAGGATGGCCTAAATAGCTCACAAAATAAATGATTGAGCTTGACAGAAAATATATTTCATTTAATTTGAAGGAAGTAAAAAATCTGGAATCAGCTTCCGTCATGGAAAGGGGATTTCAGTTATGAACACAATGTACATACATGAGAAAAAAAACATAGAACCGGTGATAACTTAGTGAGGAGCCAATCATGAAACCAGTGAATTAGTATGAAGATATTGAATTTGCAAAAAATTAGAAATAGATACAACAGCCAAGGAAAAACATCCTAGAAGCGAAAGTTGGCCTTACATTAGAGAATGGACACATTTTGCACAGCATAGAAAATTAGATCTACTGATCTCCACTGCCGTATTCTTTTTTTTTCTTAAACATGTCCACTGCCACATGTTTCTTATAATGCATGAAAGAAGTAGAGCGAGATATAGCATATATCGAAGATCAAAATGCTGGGGAGAGGGAAAGAAAAAAAAACTTCACTACATCCCCAGTATACTTTCAATCAAAACACCCAGCTCTTACATAATTATTGACCAATCTGCAACTGTATAGTGAGTTGGTAATCAATTATTTGGAGAACAGAAACATCATACTTTTTGCTACACTTGGTATCGGAAATATATGTCCTCACAAACGTCCTGATATCTGATTGACATCGACCAAATCCAAAAGATACATCAGAAAGCTACGTCTAGTTGTGAGCAGTGAGGATTACAGGGTTAGAATATCTGAATATTTAGGAGGATAAATACCCGAAGATATCATATTTTTCACATCATATCTGGTGAACACTCACATCATATCGGCAATTCATCAAACAGTTCAAGTGCAAAGGCTAAAGCGCCACCTCAACAGAAAGAAATTGGATATATGGTAGTTGTAGAGTGCCACGGCAGGTTAGCAAGGTCCATTCCTTTAGATCGC
Organism: Triticum urartu; assembly: GCF_003073215.2. Taxonomy (NCBI): domain Eukaryota; kingdom Viridiplantae; phylum Streptophyta; class Magnoliopsida; order Poales; family Poaceae; genus Triticum; species Triticum urartu. The sequence continues at coordinate 69,057 of NC_053024.1, read as the reverse complement.
TGCAGAGGTGCACGTGTAGGAGGGGTCGGGGCAATGGGCATACACATCCACATGCTACCATTGTGGACACCTTGACCGGCCGTGCCTCCATCAGCAAGTGATCGATGTTATTTCGATCGCGCCCAAAGATCATATGACGTACGAGCGTACCTTGCTTGCCGGGTGCTCGACCGAGGTAGGATCCAGCAACGGGGCAACCGAGAAGTTCAAACCTGGCGTAGAAATAAGCTGGACCAGGCCTGCGGCGGCAACTCATCCACCATCTCCTTCTTGTGCTTGCGGTCTTCCGGATCCTCGTGCGTGTCCGACGTGTACCCGCCATCGGTGGTGCCTTTGTCGCTCGGTCGAGAGAGGGATCTCGTGGCTCGAGGTTGGCGTCGACAGTGGCAGCGGCGGCGGCGACGCACTAGGGTATGGTCAGAGGCGAGGTCAAGGGGGTGCCTTCTTCGCTCAGGTGAGAGAGGAACGCCGTGGCTGGAGGTTGGCGTCTACACTGGCAATGGCGGCGGCGGCGAGGGGAGGTCGGGGAAAGAGATAGACGAAAGGAGAGGGGACGTGTTTGCGGGCTTCATGGGGTTGAATGGGCTCCGAGTGTAAACAAGCCCGATTAACCAGAGGCCACCGTTTTTTCCATCGGAGTAGGAGCCCCTTAGGACAGCGGCCCAGTTAGCGCGAAATTGAGCATCGGACGGCCAAGATGACCCAGATTCTTAATCTGACAGCCAAAATCTTCAAATGTGTGAGAGGGCTGGAATAGTGCGCGGTTGTAATGTATCTAAATATCGGCTTCCATGACCAATCACATCTAACGGGTGGTAAAACTGCCACAAAAAGGTTATTCGCTAATTATGTACTAGTGCACCATTGGCACTTAATTAGCCTATTGCCCTTCCTGAATGCTTACTCGCTAATTATGAGTTTTTGGGATGGCATTTGTTTTTCTGTTCAATGTCTTTCGCACACGGACACTTTCATGTCACGAAGTATTACGTAAAAATGAAAGTTTTTTTTCATGTCACGAAGTATCTATATCTATACCAATATAAAAAGACCCAAAGAAGCAGATCCAAACCATCTCGACCGTCAAATTATGTTATCTAGCTGTTCAAATCGCTTCAATGTTGAGCACCAAACACGTTTAACGCTTTAATTACCCACCACTGTCATTGGTTATAAACACATTTTGACTCAATGCTGTCCCATGAAATCTGCCATGTAATTAATATCCTATCATTCTCGCGAAAAAGCACTTTATATCTTATCAAATACTAACGTGCAACGGATATATCTTACCTAATATGACGTGCAACTAATATCCAACCTAATATAAACGTGCATTGCACGTACATTATTACTAGTTACGTAAACATGCTACAAGTAGAGTCAAGGACGCATTCATCAAAACATGTAGCTAACATACACGGACACACAATAATATACTAGTATTAGCAAGCCCAATAATCCAATGATGCGCGAACTGACAATTGATCCTTGTGATGGAACCAGCCCATGATTTAAGTCCTAGACTTGGCACTGCTACTCGCGTTTTCATGAATTTATTTCTGACTATCTTTTAAAATAAATGTGATGATGCATGGTTGTCAACACACATCACTAGCCACCAAACTGCTAATGATCTCCACATCCTTTTCTCTTTTGGCGGCAATGATCTGCAGATCTGTAGCCACGGATAGATGTAGCTAAGGACGAGGTTCTCCTATGATATATGCATTGCTACCCGACAGATTTATCAAGTGCTAGTCTTCCTTTCACGCCCATGGCATCACCACCTACTCCTATTCAATTCCCCTATCTATCTATACAATATAAACCCACACAGTAGAGCCCGCGCTAGCTCACACACCTGGATCAACCAGCTCACTTAGCTAGATGACGATGGACCATCTCTTCGAATATGTAAGACATCTATGTTTGGCATCGTCTTTTAATAGTTGCCCCCAGCTCACAGGTGTCCCCTAGTAGTTGATACTTTTGGTTTTGCAGAGTTGTGTTTTCTTTCTTTCTTTCTTTTGCTTTTAGGCTTGTTTTGTGGCTAAGCTGTTTTGTGTTGTTGTCTTTATAGACCTCTTTCTATGTTTATCATATTAGTAGAATGACTTCAGCAGACATGGTTGTTGCTTTATCTATAAAGTGGGACGAAAATCTATTCCAAGTATAAAACAAATCAGCAAAGAGTATGAAAATCAGCAAAAATAATAGTACAAGCTCGTACAAACGTGTGCATGGAGCTGAATTAGTCAACAAAATGGTAATTAACTCAGTAATCCTAAGCTTACCAAAAATAGGCTTACGAATTTGACAAAGACGTAACTGAATTTCACTTAGTGTTCCCAGGTTATTTTAACCATACTTCTCCGCCTCATCCCATAAGTTTCCTGTGTAAAACAAATTTAGTAGATCTACCATTAAAAGGTGCACTATACCCTCACTTGGGAGTTCTAGAGAGATCATGTCGACAATGGCCAGGATTCCAAGTGAAAATTATACGGTGTCATGATCATAATATGCCTCTTTTTTTGTCATCACTTCTCTCGCCTTATTCCAGCAGCCTCTCATGTCACTGCCTACCGGCATGAGCTCTCCTCTGCCTACAAGGATTCGTTGATTTGACCTCATCCCGTGGCTCGCTTGGCACATTCAGTCGTCCACGGGACGCTACTAGGACATAGCCTGAACAGCCCAGACCTCAATCCCAAGGCCATCTCAGTCGCTTGACACATGTTTGCATGCTACAAACTGGATCAAGAGCATGCATGACTGGTTGGAAGCCAAAATTTAGCTCACCGATAATTCGGAATGGTAACATTCAGCAGCTTGAAAAACTCGCCAACAAGTTTATTAGAAATAAACTGATTCAGAGCTAATATCTTAGCTTGCCCCCATTAGAGTTGCTTTGTGGGTTCACCCTTGTGAATAAAGCACAATAAGAAATTGATGGTCGACAAGGATCACTACTACTCCCTCCGTAAACTAATATAAGAGCGTCTAGATTACTATTTTAGTGATCTAAACGCTCTTATATTAGTTTACAGAGGGAGTACCAAACTGCTTTATTGCTGTAAACATGCTGGACGACCTCGAATTCCTTTGTCGTTCTTAGCTACTCTACAGCCGTTAGGGCCCACTTTATATGCTTGCTATAATGCCTCCCGCCTTGCTGCATTTAGGTAGTGCTAGGCTTCCTTTCAAGGCAGCTATCAAACCTCGCCACTCTCAAGTCTGAACCCACTGCATATATGTTGTTATCTTACGTTGCCACACGTGCATGCAAGTTTGTCGGCTCTACTCGCATGTCTTACTTTGTCCGGTGGTTGTCTTAACGGTGGTCTGACTCATGCACGCGGTGGGACTTGTCTCCTGTGTGTGCCTCGGACATGATAGTGTGGCTCGATGGTCCATCTACAACGTTATTATTTTCCTAATTCATGCCAATGTTAAAAACATACATCATTTTCCCCTAGCTAGTCCCTATAAAATTATATACGTAATAGTGCAGGTTTTGTGCAATATTATAATTTTTTTTTATCCTTTTACTTACTGCAGGCATTTTTTTATTTCAGGCATTTTGTATATATGGCACACCAGACTATTTTTGCAAAAGTATCAAACGGATGCGGTCCATTTCTGATCTGACAATCCTCTTTCATTCGCGTTTGTTTCCTTCCCGAGCGAATAGCCATGAGCGAGTGGGTCGTGATGGGTGGTTTGTGCTCTATTTTTTCCAGTGATGGTAACTGATGTGAAACCCGTCAGTATGGGGTTTAAGCGCTTGGTAGTTAATTGTATAGTCGTTACCTTTGATCCAACCTTAATTTCTGTTATAGTGGGAATATAGTTAGGTTGCCCCGGTTGGCTTTTCCAAGAAAAATACTCAATAACATATGGAGTGTAAATTACATCTTGTAGCCATGATGTAGCCAATGAATGTCCATGTGGGTATATGTGCTCCCTGGTAGCTTCCCGTAGACCGGAGGGGGCACCCACTGCCAATAATTAGCGGTCTCCCAGATTTAGCAAGTGATCTGCTTCCATTCATGGCCACCACTCCACTATAAAACTCAGTCTCCACCGGCCGCCACTAAGAGCTCACACCTCCTCGTATCACCATCTTCTCCGATTAGTGCATGGAGGCTCAAGATCCCTCTTCAGGAGCAGCTGCTCCCCTGGACCTGTCTCTCACGCTGGCCCCCATGTCTCCTTGGGCTGCTCATCCTTCTGGCGGTGGCAGTCACCGCCGCGGTCGCAGGGGCACGGCATCGAGGCTCTTCTCTTGCCTATTCTGCGAGAGGAAGTTCTTCAAGTCGCAGGCGCTAGGAGGCCACCAGAATGCACACAGGAAGGAGAGGGTTGTCGGCAGCTGGAACGCGCACCTCTACCTCCCTGACCATCATGGTGACCCCGCGCTGACCACTGCAACGGCGCGCCTTAATGACAACGAAGACCACAAGCTGCAGGAGCTTGATCTTAACCTCAAGCTTTGATTAGCTCTAGCTCGTGTGTACGCGACAGTATAGTACTACGTGCACTGCTAGTTTCGTAATGAAATAATTTCCTCTATGCATGCACGCCTTGTCCCCCATGTATGAAATCTCAAGGATTTTCTCATTCTTAGTTGCGAAAATCAATGACTTTCTTCGTCTTGGTGCTGCATGCATGGACGACTGCACTGTATATTGATTTTCAGTTTTGCAAAATATAACTAGTTTTTCAGTTTATTTAGAAGTAATATTCAATTTAGCCATATATGAATATTAATTGTGAGCATGCAGAGAGTTTCTTCGGAATTGTTATATTCCAGGGATCTGTGACGGGAAAAAACATAGCTCATCTCTACGCCTTCTTTCTCTGAATCACATTTGATGTGCCATATGAACATAAATTTGTTTAGCTATTTGAGCATTCATTGTTCATATTGCTTTGTATATTGACGTGCTCGAGATAAGTCAACAAGTTAATCATTTGCGGTATCCTCTGTTGCATCTCTCTCTGGCGGTTCAACTGCCTGAGTTGAAACACGACCGAAGGCGGCTGCTGAAATGAGCCACCTCTGATGGATACCGTCTTTTGCAATTTGTTGTGGTAAAACAGCATGAGACAATCATATCTCTGGCAAGCCAGCAAAATCATCCTCTAGAGATATGCTCTTTCTCGGACGGGTCCCCCGATCATCTCTCATATTTTTTTTTCACTTTTCCAGTGACCCTTCACATCTAACAAGTGGTAAAAACTACACATAAAGTATTCAGCCCCTAGAGATGGCATGTAATGTACTACTGTATCATACCTGCCTCCGCTCAAAAAAGGCTGGCACCGCCGCACCCTACTGTATATGTTGTAAAACATCGATAGAGAATTATACTGCTGCTTTGTGCCACCTCACCTTGTTTCTCTCTTTTTGACATGATTCACCTTCTCATTTTCAAATATGTCACTAATTTTCGTTTTTATTCACAGAAGTCCACATGATTAAGTTTCTAACCAACACATATGTGCATGGTTTGTTTTGTAAACGCAGCTTGCGAAATGAGCTGCCTCCGATGGATACAGTTTTTTGCGGTTTGTGGAAAATACCGCAAGAGACAATCCTCTAGAAGTGTGCCCTTTCTCGGGCGAAGAGCTTTCTCACAATATTATTTTGTGACGTATAATTAATATTTTTATTAGTTAAATCTATGGTGAAACTTTAGCTTAAAATAAGAGGTGGTCTTATAAACATGAACTGAGGGAGTAGCAAACACATACATAAGGTCCCCTTTTTTGGAACAATAATAAGGTAACAAGTAAATATATGGCTACTCGAGGAAAAGAAAAAAAAAGTAAATATATGGCTGCTGGAGTTAAATTTACTAGAAATAAGATGAAGCTAACACCAAAACAAATCCCATATCATGTGCTAATAAATTAGCACTTTCTTGCAAGAGACCAAGAGTACTGGACAGTGGAAACTTGAAGTGTGTGTCTGGCCAGTCTTGGCATGCCGAGGCATGATCTTTAGGGTTTCAGGAGGAATTGACTGGCCAGAGTGTGGAGGCACAATTCTCGCATATGGTACGCATCTACTTTAGGTCATTTTTAGTTTTTCAAATTATGTGTCGACATGCATGTGTGGCTATCAGCACTCGGACGCAACACTACTACTATTATTACTATATTTTTGTCCAACTAGCGTTCATTAACACTTAATTACGTTGTTGATCCCTCAAAAAGCTGATTTGCATCTCTCACACCTGGAGGAGTCTAGCCAATCATACTGGTGTCTCTGAAAGGGCGTGGCTCCTACTACTCAGTCCCATAATATAAGATTAATATAGGACATTTTTGCAATCTAAAACAGCTTGCAAAAACACATCTTATATTATAGGACGGAGGAGTAATTATATTGGCGTTTTATGCCACATCATTCTTATTCGCACTTTATGATATAGTTTTTCTAGTTGTGCAATGATTTTTTTTGAATAGGGGGAGCTCCCCGGCCTCTGCATCAGAACGATACATACGGCCAAATTTATTAATAAGCAAATAAGTTCAACACAGGTCTTGATGTCTCAAACAAAAGAACAAAAAATGCTCACAAAGAGCAAAAAAGTAAAAGTAAAGCCACAACCGGCTGGCATAAGAAAGATAGGAAAACTAATTGCCTATCCTATTACATAACCGGCATCCAAATCGGTTGAAAATAGCCTGTGCTACCATCTCCCATCGGATAGATCCAGTAACCATACGCTCCCTAGCCTCCGTCGAAGTGAGTAGCGACCACATACGGATCAACGCAGTGGCTCGGAAGATAACCTGCAAAAAATGAGTATTTATTGTTCTGTTAAAGACCAAATCATTTCTGCAGTTCCAGACTGCCCATAATAAAGCACATACTCCTACACGAATGTGCCTCGCTGTTTCGGAATTTATCCCGTCAAGCCACGTCCCAAATAACTTGTTGATAGTATTCGGAGGAGTAATATTAAAGGCTATGTGAACCATCTGCCATAATTTTTTTGCCAACGGGCAGTCAAGAAAGAGGTGTTTGATGAATTCATCCCGATCACAAAAACTACATCTTGTAGATCCAGTCCAGTTGCATTTTGCCAAGTTGTCCTTAGTTAAAATGACTTGTTTATGTACAAACCACATAAACACTTTAACTTACAAAGATACTTTGACTTTCCAAACATGTTTCGAACTAGGAATAGAGCCAGAGTTGATAACATCCAGATACATGGATTTAACCGTAAACTCTCCATTCCTAGTTAGCTTCTAGCACAACTGATTAGGCTGTTGAGAAATTTGAACATCCATCAGTCTTCTCACAAGATGGAGCCAGACTTCCCAACGGTTTCCGGCTAGTGTCCTCCTGAAGTGAATATTGAGAGGAGTGGACTGAAGTACTGTCGCAACGTAAGCGTCTCTTCGTTGAATAGTGCTATAAAGTGAATGATATTGAAGCACAAGGGGTGTTTCTCCTAGCCATGTATCCTCCCAGAATCTCGTAGAGGTACCGTTTCTGACTATAAACTTTGTCCTATTGAAAAAACTGATTTAACTCTCATCATTCCTTTCCAAAAAGGCGAGTCCGTCGACCTCACTGTCATCTGGGACAATGTTTTGGAGTGAAGGTACGTATTACGCAGAATATGCGCCCATGTGGCCTCCGTCTCTACAGATAACTTGTACAGCCACTTGCTGAGAAGAAATATGTTCTTCACCTCAATATTTTTGATACCTAGACCCCCTTGGTCTTTCGGTCGACAAATAATATCCCATTTAGCGAGTCTGTATTTTCTCTTAAGTTCATCACTCTGCCAGAAGAAGCGGGAACGATAGAAGTCCAGCCTTTTTCCGAACTCCAACTGGCACCTCGAAAAAGGACAAGAGCAACATGGGCATACTCGTGAGAACCGAATTAATGCGAATTAGTCGACCTCCGTATGACATCAGCTTGCCCTTCCAGCAGCTCACTTTCTTCTCTAATCGATTCTCAATGCACTTCTATTCTCTGTTCTTCAGCTTACGATGGTGAATTGGTATACCCAAATATGTGAAAGGTAAAGCCCCCAGTTCGCACCCGAACAATTGTTTGTAAGCATCTTGTTCCTCTTTAGCTCTTCCAAAACAGAACAATTCACTTTTATGGAAGTTAATCTTTAACCCGATCAATTGTTCGAATAAGCATAACACCAGCTTCATGTTTCTCGCTTTTGCCAAGTCATGCTCTATGAAGATGATAGTATTATCGGCGTACTGTAGGATAGACACACCTCCATCAACTAGATGAGGAACCAGGCCGCCTACTTGACCAGCATCTAGTGGCGGAACTAGCATTTGACAGCAGGGTGGTCCACCTTCAATTTTTTTTTGAGAACAACTATCACATGTAAACATTTTAACTAATTGCGGGTATCACATAAATAGATCAATATGGTCTTATAAACACACTAAAATTCTCATTCAAGTCTCAATTTTGCATAAAAGAAGCTTACATAGTACATAGTACATACCTTGAGAAGTGAAAGAAGACTATGTTTCCGGCCTACGCTTTTGCATAGCCATGAATATATTCACTATATCATCATCATTCACCTCGGAAAAAAGCATCCATCCCAATAATGTGACAAGGCAACCATCCAAAAGAATATCATCCAAATTATTTCTCAACTTGTTCTTGACTGAAACATGTTGGTGAAAAAGTTCTGCAATATCTCCAGTCGTCTTCATCCTTCAATAATCCTACAATAAGAATATACTCGTTGTCAATCATAAATTCATAATGACACAACTGAATAGAAATAATATGCTTAATTAGGTGTTTGTTCATCGGTTCATCTTCATCAGTTTATGTATTTGTACTGTCCAGTGCACAACACAAAAAAATAGCAAGCAAGCCCTAAGTAAAAGATTGGGTAATTGGGGAGTGGATGAACGGTACCTCAAATCAGGCCGAGCCGAGTGCCATAGTGTGGACTAGGCGGCTGCGGCCCGCTTGCAGGGGCGCCAGGCGGCTGGGACAGGGCAGGATCTCAGCCTGGGATGGTGGGTTGCTGGTGCGGCTCGCACCGAGCGATTGGCAGGCCGAAGGCGCAATGGGGAGGCAGGAGCGGAGGAGCCTCATGGCTGTTGAGAGGCCGGCAAGGGCGGCGACCGACGATGCAGGCAGTGGCGGGGACGGGGCGGCCGGCGGCTGGGTATCGCGCAGAGGGTCTCGCGTGCGTGCGTGGTGTCTCGCTACGAGCGAGAGGTGTTTTTTGGTTTTAGGTTAAAGTGTTGCTGGGCCGTTTTTTTCTTCTCTGGCCCATCTCTACAGGTATAGGTATATAGGCCGGGTCAAAATCCCAGGGTGGGCCGCGACCCACCCTGGCCACCCTGTAACTCCGCCCCTGCCAGCATCCTTAGCCCTTCCTATTAGAATCATCAACATGTCGACTACTATGTTGAACAGAACAGGTGACATCGGATCGCCTTGTCTCAGGCCCTTATGTAGTTGTGCCGTGATGGAGACCTGACAGGCACCTGAGCCAAAAAAGCTTGGAGATATACCTGCGCCTGATGTGAGGTGTGTCTTGGCAACACCTACACAGGGTCACGACTGATCCCTTGAAAAATTATTACGAGTCTGACACCTTGATATATACGCCAAACATTTTGACACACTCATATAGGTAATATAGCCAAATAGCCAGACAATAATAAGCCGCTTTATAGTCACGCCAAATCGTTTGACTACAGTTATAAATTTTGGGTATATAGGGAGGCCAGATTTGCAAATAAGTTCTTAAAGAGGTCAGTGAACGGATTAAGTTTCTGAAAGGGTCATTTAGTACAAATAATACTGTTTGCTCCCACATGATGCAACTTGAAGTCTTTCTCCTACCTAAATAGAATGGGAGTTAGATTAATAAATTGTACTCCTACTTATTTCTTTCCATCCAAACGCAACACTAGTCACTACGAGAATTACTCTACTAGCCAGCGCAGCGAACTGTTAAAGATTTCCAGATCTTTTTCCCTTTGACGGCAATGATCTGCACTTCTGCTGATATGTAGAAATGCATGCAGTAGCCACGATCGAGCTAGCTCCCAATCACATCACAATAATGGCAGCCTCCCTAATTTAGCAAGTGGTAGCCTGCCTTTCATGCCCACGGCATCGCTATGTACTTCGTATCTTGCTTTGACGCTAAGGTTCGTTGTTCAGTCTAGTCTACGAATACAAGCTAATACAAATGTGCGCATGGAGCCGAATTAATCAGATACCATGTACTCCTATTAATTAGCACAAGCCCTGAAAAAAACTCCCTTATAAAAACAGAAAATTAAAATAAAACCAACTGAAAAATTGAACATCATCTCACACTAAATGAACATCATCGAAAATCTTGAAATAAAATGGAACTTCAACTCCGATGGACCAAGGAATTTTACCTTGCTGGCTACACACACACACAGTCCACGATAGTTGTTTTTTGCTTGCCTACATATATTTTGGCGAGATCTACCCCACTAGATTTTGTTTGTGAGTCCACGACCCTATGAATAACGCATGATGAGATCTGATGGTCGACAAGGATCACTACTACCAAAACTACTTTAACCGCTGTAGGCATGCTGGACCTCAAAAGTCCAAGGTCCTTTGTTATTAGCGCGCTACAGAAGGTGGGGCCAGCCGTGCTGCTTGCAATAATGCGACTCCCACATTTAGGAAGTTGTAGGCTTCCTTTCATGGCAGCTAACAAACTTGGCCAGTCAAAACCCACTGCATAGCTCCACACCACTTTCATGGAGGAAGGTGGAGGTATCGTCCGGCCGGACGGCCATTCTTCTCCTCTGGAAGCAGCTTCTCCTGCGGTGGTGGCGGCAACTGCTGCTTCTCCGGACCTATCTCTAACACTGGCCCCTGTGCCACTGCCACCATCACCATCACCACCTTCCTCCTCTTCTTGGGCTGCAGCAGATGTTGTTCTTCCTTCTTCTACAGGCGCCGGCAGCGACGACCATAGCCATGCTGGTGGGAGGCTCTTCTCGTGCCTCTTCTATGACAAGACCTTCCTCAAGTCGCAGGCGCTGGGGGGGCACCAGAACGCGCACAAGAAGGAGAGAGCCACCGGTAGCTGGAACGCCCATCTCTACCTCCCCGCGGCGGCGGCGGCCCACTACAACCAGCCGGCCACTGCGACGTCCATGCTACCAGCGACCAGGCCGCCCGCGCGTATGCCCGCTAGCACGCTCGATGACCACGAGCAGCAGCAGCAGCTTGATCTTAGCCTCAGGCTCTAGCTAGCTAGCTAGCATTCTCTAGTGTCAAACTGTGAATGCACGCCCATGTGTTTTTCTTCTCCTCGTATCAAACTAGCTAGAGCGTATGTGTGCGCATTCAACTATATGTGTGGAGGCATCTTCTTTTTATCATTGTTAGTTTACGTGCACTACTCGCATGTTTTCTGTTTGACTTTGCTGAATTTTGCTCCGAGTAGCTTTGCAAAAAGGAGTAGCTCAATAACGCATGTTGATCGACAGGGATATATCACTACCGAACTGCTACTGCCTCTGTAGCCATCATAGATCTGCCTCCATGTCCTGCGTGGTTAGCACGCACCCTGCAAAAAGCA
>NC_053024.1:0-56271 GCF_003073215.2 Triticum urartu | reverse complement strand
AAAGGAAGGAGTAGAGGTGGAAAGTGTAGTTGTGCCAAATCGAGATTGTGTGGGTGTTTAGCGGATCAATCCATTTTGTGTAGCAGTGTGCATGGAATTACGAATCCTCTTTCTCCGGGCCTCTTGGACTTGAAATCAAAAGGGAGTGAGTGGTTCAAATCCACCTCCAAACAATTATAGATTACATTATATCACAAAAATCTAGTCTGATTTGAAACAGGAAATATTTGCCAATAACTGCCAGTTATTCATTTTTTTTATAGTTAGTAAAGCAGTATCAGATTGTTAGAACATACAACCTGATCTTACATTAAAATTTGAACTAACATGCCTATCTAGCTAGCCAAGCTTTGCTATGTGTTGCTTGTCTAAAATATTTTTTTTACTGAGAAGCTACTCACATCTGATTTTTTATTTTAGCAGACTTATAATAAAAAATATAGCTATGGGACGTGGATCACGTTGGTAGTAACGTGACATGGTGGAGTCATTACTCTGACAACAATGTGTCAGACGCTTCGGATCAACTCAAGGATTCAATGGCGACAAGTATGACACCGAGGTGTTGGACCTTAGGCGCACGTGCACAAAAACTTCTCGACTGTCATTGAAAAGAAGAAACCGGCTCTAGTAAGAAAGCATCGACAAGAACATGGCAGCGACTCATTCTAGCAGCAATAGTGGTCGCTCAGATCCAAGGACCTCAATGCAATCTTTATAATGTTTGGGATGCATTGTAGTGTTGGTGAACTTTATAATAGATCCGAGCCTTTTCCGAACAGAAAAAAGATTGTGAGGTACCATCAAAATCTCGACACGTATGACTAGGTTGCTTATACTTTTCAAATTGTAGTCCGGACAAAATCGCACCACTGTAATAGGATCTTCATCAACATCATTAGCAATATATAAGTCTTTTCTTTTTGTTCTCTTCGTTCAATCTATACATGGCCAAAAGGCGCGCCTCCACAAACGTAGTGATCAGTTGTGTCGTCGTCGGTTCGTACGTCCTGACAAGGTCTGAATTATGACTCGGCCTGTCCCGTCATGCATGCCAAGACACACACTCAACTTCAGCTGGCTCAAGTCTCAGTCTACAGTATACATCGTCCTTTCTAAGAAAAGTACTATGCATCAACTGTGCATACAGTGCTCGATCTTGGCCTCCTGGACCGCTGGACGTACGGCAGCACTGCTGGCTCATCTACTTATTTTATCAGCGCTAGCAATGGATTCATGCATGATACTACTCCCTCCCAAAATATAAGAGCATCTCTAGTGGCTTGTCTAAATTTGGTAGTCTATATCTTCACATACACAATGATGTAAAAAATTTCATTTTAGACAACTTCGATTTTTCAGTGGATTGTCTAAATTTGGTAGTCTATATTTTCAACGGCTACATTTTGAACGTGGCGCGGGTGTCCTTCTCGTCTCCAACAGCTCCGGATTGGCACGGGAGAGAGCTCACGAGGAGCATCTCTCGTTTGGACATCCTCGCTCGGTAGTCCAAATATAGACGATGTGTAGCTAGTCTGATGGATGTCTAAAATTTAGACCATGCCATACACCAGCCGCTGGAGACGTTTTTTGGCCTCTGATGGTCTATATCTGGCTTAGACTATGGGATACACTAGCCACTAGAGATGCTCTAAGTCCTTTTGACAGCATCGACAACCAGGCGCCTTAAATCCCACCCCTCAAAATCCTGCGGACGCGATCGGGCACGTCTACGCACAGTGACTGGTCACGCCTTAAATATTTGATTTTACAATCGGACATCTCAAATTAGAAATCTCAAATTCATATTATTACATGCAACATGAAATCTAATCTAACCGAAGCTCGCCCGGTTCTGCTGTGGCCATGTCCGGCAGCCGGTTGCGCTTCTTAGAGTGTTAATCCGGTCGCCGGCAAGGTAGAGTAGGGCATGGAACATGAGCCGGCTCACTGGACTCAAGGCGTCGGCGTCTCCCATGCCCTACTCTTCCTCGTCGGAGCACGAAACCTGAACAGTGCCGGTGGACATTAGATCGATGATGGATTCGTCCTGGGACGAGCCGGCGACATCCACCACGATGCCGAAGAATGTGACTCTGCCTCGCCGACGTCCACCGCCGCGAGGGCTGCCGCCGCCTCCCACGCCTGCTGCCTCGCATAGCGGGCATGTTGTGCCATGTTCTCGTCAGATGAGGCCCATGGTGCGTCCCGATGCTCGGCGCTCCAACGGAGGGGTTGCGCGTCTACTGCCGTGTTTGGACGCCAAACCGATCGCACCGCCTTCGGCGAGGCTGCTACGACACACATAGCGCCATGCGCCATTTGGGTGGATGCAATGGATTCCCGATGAAGGAGTCCAAGCGCTGCCGGGCGCGGGCCTCCTCCCGGGAGCGGCGGAGTGCAAGCCGGACAGCCATCTCCTCCTTGGGACCACGTGGGATGAGCTCGGAGTCGATGGATCTAGAGGTGAAGGATTCGGATCCCCTGCCCGCCATGCCAGAGACGCTGGAGACCGCTAGAGATGAGCTTGGGTGGCGGGGGGGAGTGGGGGAGGGGGGGATTGAAGTAAAGTGGCTAGGTTTGATCCGGTGAGCGGATGAGGGGGAATATATGTGAGGTCGGGTGGGCCAGCGTGGGCCGGGTCCGACATAGCGGGCGCACCCAGGCGCTCGCATATCCGCCCCATATTTGGGCTGGATATGAGGGATGCCGGTCTGTCCGGACGTTTGAGGCATGTTTGAGACACCCAACCGGGACGAAATTTCGTGACCGATCAGTGATCAGGCGGGTCGCTCGGCCGTTTGAGGGGAGTTTAGGATGCTATCCTGTAGAAGGTAGCCTGGTTCTTTTCTAAACGAAGCCACCTAGGATAGTAAAAATACATGCCCGTCCGTAGGTGGCCTCGTTCTGTTGTTTGGGGAGGGTTTTTTAACATGCTCCCTCTTACATGCCATGTCAAAAGAGAGATAAGAGGGAGCATGTTAAAATTGCTCTTCTTTACGAGCTATAGGCTTTCTGTATAAACTAACGTTTGAAGAAAAACATTATGGTGCGTGAAAGTGCTGAAAAAAAAAAGACATACAGATAGGCGCAAAAACATTTTTCTTCTATGAAAAAGCCTGGCTCCCAATTTGATTGAAATTGATAAATAGTTCATGACATCGACAAGGAAAGCCATCTAAACCAGGATCAGACCGCATCACTACTAGCTGACAATTCCACCCTCAAACAGAATAGTAGTATAGAAAGCCCAACCTCGCGCAGGATGGGAAAAGGGGAATTGCAGGTCCCTAAAAACTCAGCAACCAATGACAAAAACACTACACAATTAAACGAGCAGCTTCATGATGACCATGGAAGCAAAAGATGCAAAACTTGAGCACGGATTTTTCTTTCTTTTTGCGAACATATATCCAACAGATTAATGAGACAAAAACACTATACTTTTGTTGACCATGGTATAACCTTGGAATTAGGGGAAGACCGTAGGTGGTACAGACCAAAGTATATGTACAGTGCAGTACAAACATGCGTACGTACCTCCATCCGGATCCGCGTATATACTTACGTATGCATGTGAGTAGTGAGTAGCTAAGTGGAGTAGGTTTGTAGGTCTAGTGCTCTCTCTCTCACACACACTAGCTAAGTAGTTCAAGGAGAATAATTAATAAGAAGATTAAAAGGACGATAGTAAACACTTACACGGCCTTTTCTTTACGATATCACCCGTACACCTTCGTCGCTCGCCCCTCCAGGGCGATCGGGGAGGGGGGGAGGGGGGGCAACCCCCAGCCGCCTCGATCCCATCCCTCCTTCCCCTCCACCGCTGTCGGGGGACAGCGCCGGGCAGAGCCCATGTATTCGACGGCGGCGGCTGAGGGCTGCTCCTCCTTTCCGGAATGTACGGTGACAAGGGCGTCAGATCCGCGGAGGTACGACCTCTTCCTCGATCCATGGCGGCGCGGTGGCTCCTGCTGGAGGCGTTTGTAGTGATGCGGGGTGAGATAGAGAGAGGATGGAGGTGGGGCTGGGCGTTCCCGGTGGCAGCAGCAGCGTCCGGCCCGGATGCGGTCTTGCCAGACGCGGCAGCGACTTCGGCCTGGATCCGAACATGGCGGTGGTGGAGTCTCCTCTGCCTGGGATGACGGGCCAGATTGTGGGTCCTCCTGGCGGTGCCTGTGGCAGCGGATCTTGGGATCCCGCACCCGGGGATGTTGCAAGACGCTCATGGCGGCTGGAGCTTCCTCCGGCGTCGACAGCGCATGATGCGGGATCGCAGTTGTGGTTTATGTTGTATGGGTGATGACAACGGCGGGCGTGACGGTGGGTGCTCCCTGTAGTGCCCGAAATCGGGGCGGCAGCCCCTCTTCAACCACAGCAGACTCCGGGGTCGTTTGGGGGAGTCTGGATCTTGAGGTGGTGACGGCCTTCTGTGGCTGGTGGTTGTATGGGATGTCTCTTCCATCAACAGATCGGGTTAGATGCTGCTCGATGGGTGACACATGTGCCTCTTTCGGAGTCGTCGGACGGTGCCTGTCGTTGGGTGGATGCGCTACCGGCGGGTGCTACGCACGGTGTCTTATATGGAGACATCAAGTCATGCCTGCTACCGGCAGCTGATGCACCGTGGCTCTAGCGGAGGTGTCATGTTTAGCCTGTTGCTGTCGGATCGAAGGTAGTGCGACTGTAGCAGGAGGCAGGTGGTATGAGACGTCTTTGTCTTCTGTTGTCTCCTCAGGTATCCGGCTACCAAGGTGTTGGTAGACAGATAAGGGCGGATGATACAGACGGTTTCAGCGATGAGTTTATGCACTCCGGTGGAAACAAAAGATCTCTGATCAAACTATGTCGTCGCGCGCTGTGTCGTATCCTTGCTGAAGGTGGTGGACTGAAGCTTGGCTTTAGGGATGAGAATCCGGAGTTCAACCTTGTGGTGGACTCGCCATCGTCGGCGCACGTGCGGTGATTCCTTCTTGAAGGCGTAGCCTAGGAGTTGTATATTTTAATTTATGTTGTGTCTTGTATCATAGGGATTAGTGGCTATCTGGGGGAGGTACTATCGCGAGGTATACGGTCTCAGGGTTTGTTTTTCGATTTATTTCCGGGTTGATAGTGTTCGGCTGCTGGATTTTGCACTTTTAGTAATATATGGCTGCCTGCATTATCCTGATGCCGAGGCCAGGGTTATCCTCCTTTTTAAAAAACACTTACACACCAGCTATCAAGGCCAAGGTTAAGATCAAACTGCAGCAGCAACATCATATGCTTCTCGCCGTTGTCGTGAATGCGCTTGTTTGGCCATTTGGCCAGCGCCCTAGTCGTTGCGGTGGCCGGCGGGTAGTCATGGTCGACTTATTGATAGAGTTGGGTGTTCCAGCTTCCGACCCTCTCCTTCTTATGGCCTGCGACTCGAGGAACTTCTTCTCGCAAAAGAGGCATGAGAACAGTTGCCTCGATGTTCTCGCTTCACCACCGTCGCCACCACCATGACCATGGCCATAGTCGTTGTCGCCAGCAGCGATGTCTGTTGAAGTCCAAACAGAGGAGGAAGGAGGCGGCGCTGCTGGTGATGGTGGAGGCATGGAGGCCGGCGTAAGGGAATGGTCTAAGAGCATCTCCAGCCACGCCCCCGACAAGCCCCCCTCCCCCCCCCAGGCCCATTTTTGTCGCCAGCATCGAAAATTCGGCCCAGTCGCGTCCCTAGAAGCCCCCATTTCATCGTCTCGGGCCGATTTTGGCGCTGGCGGACCCGGGCCGAACCCGGCGCGCTGGGGCCGCCCAGGGGCGCCGGGAGAAACATTTTTTGGCGCGAAATGAAATGGGCCCGCCGAGTCAGCGACTCGCCATCTGCATTGTCCTCATCACCTCGATTCCTGCAGGAATCAATGCCAAGGCTGCCGCGCTATCACGCCGGTCAGCCTTCCATTGATGCCTCACGGGCTGCGCAGTGAGGCCGCGATGACGCACGTCCCGCCCTCTCCCGCCATGCGGCACATGGCGGCAGCCCTCTCACCGCCCACCCATGGCTATAAAAGCCGACCTCCCTCGCCATTGAACGCACAAGCCCTCGCCACCGACACCCCTCGCGCCCCCTCGCGCCGCCGACTTCTTCGATGCCCCTCTCTCCCCCTCTCTCCACCGTCGATAGGCAATGGCCGAGCGCTTCCCAGGCAACGGATGAGGACGAGGCGTGCCTCCTCTACGAGGCCGACTAACCGGCGCCCCCGGACATGCGGCGGGCCGGGCTCGTGGAGGCTGAGCGCCGGTGGCGCCCCAGCGCCCACCAGTGCTGAACAGCGCGCCAAGATAGCGCGCATCTAGTTGTCGTTGTCGGAGAAGAAGCGGAACGAGGCGAGGTACGCCGCCGACTGCCACACGCTGTGGACGATGTACTTCCACCGCCGCCACGCCAACCAGGTCGTCTCCACAAACGCCGTCCTGCCCCGCGGCCGCCTCAACTCTGACGGGCGGCGCGAACGGTGGGGCATGCCCGGCCGCACCCTCGAAGCCGTCCACGAGCACATCAAGGCCGGTAATACGCCGCGCCTGGAGTACCCAACACTCATGTCCTTCTCTCGCCGCCGCGGTAGTTCCTCGAAGCCGCGGAGAATGGAGACGCGACCTCCTCATCGTCGGGCTTGGGCTTTCTTTCCTCCGGTTCATCGACGCTCCACCCCATCAAGCCAGAGCCGCAGGAGACGCCACTTGGGCACTGCACCCGCGGCGGCGCCCTCGTCATCAACGAGGGCGGCCGCCCCTCTCCTTCTTCCTACTACCTCGTCAGGCCGAAGACCGAGCCGGGTTTGCTCTCCGTGAAGAAGGAGCACAAGGCCATGGCCGCCGAGGACGAGACCGCCCTCAAGTGGGCGAAGGCGGAATACGTCCGCGAGCAGATGGAGCGGCCAGCATCGGGCCTTCGAGGAGATCAAAGCTCGGCGCCCCGAACGCGAGGAGGGCGGCGTCGTCATCCTCGACAGCGACGACGAGGGGCGCACGGGCCGTCCAACCCCTCGGGAATCGGCAACGCTGGTCAGGGGTGCAGCAGGGACGGCGGTGGCGACGATAACAACGACAACGACGGCGGCGGCGTCAACTACACCCGGTTCTATAAGCTCCTCGGCTTGTAGAAGGCGGGCGGCGGTGTAGTAATGTCGTTTTTAGTTAGTTTTAGTTTATGTTTTTAAGTTTTTGTCTAAATATGAATAAAAACCCTCGAGTTTGGACGAATTTTGTGTCGTGTTTGGCCGATTTCATTTTCAAAAAAGGGCTTCTGGGGCGACCTGGGGCGGCGGCTGGGTATCCGATCGCCTCCACGCCGAAGTTACCGCCGATTCACCCCCAGACGGCGCTTTTTTCTAGCCCCTGGAGGGGCGAACGGCTTGAGATGCTCTAAATAAGATGATGCGTCATGGGGATCATCCGTTGGAGAAGATGGGGAGATATTTGCAGGTCAGCTCGGCTTCCACTGTGGCTTTCACTCTCTAGCCTACTGCTGGCCATGGGTGAGATGTTTATAGATGGAAGCGAACCACTTGCTAAGGTCCACCCACCGATATAGCAAATCACGAGGAACACGATCCCAGAAGGACGTCGAGGTACATCATGCCTACAGAGGTGGTGACAGCTTGGTGGTCATTCTTGTCGATATCATGCATTTGTTGATCCTTATTCTGTTATGGAAAGGTCAAAAGCATGGCAAAACCACATCTCAACTATATATGTTTCCACTACTAAAAATCCACATTACAACCCTGAACTATAAGCTTGTTTTAGAATTAAACCCCAAATTTCAAAACCGGTCATCCTACACCGTGCTTTTGACCCTGAACTAATCACGCGGTCTAAAAATCAACCCTCCTCACGGTTTTCACTAAGTCAGGTGGTTTTGACCGAGTTGACCACTGACTAGGTAGTATCAGTCATGGATGGCGTCCGCAAGGCAGGGGATACCTGGGTTGCGGCCAGATCCAGGGTGGAACAACGGCGAAGTACAAGGCAACTGGGTGGAGAACTGGAGGTCCGGCAAGAACTGGCTAGCGGCCAGAGTGGTATAGCGGCAGCGGCGATCTTGGTGTGTATGGATACAAAGCAAGGAGAAGGGACCGAGTGGGGAAAAGGGATCTGGAAAAGGGGTTTTGAGCGGGCATGGTGTGTCGGAGTCTTTCATAGCGGGCATCCAGACTCCCCCAAACCTCCCACGAGGTTGTTTTTGATTTGTAGGAATTCAGACATCTGAACCAGTTTGCGGACATTTGATGCACGATGTTGGATAACAAGTGTTTGGACCTTAATGTCTGAATGTTTAGAGGCGTTTTGAAGCACGGCATTGAAGTTGCCCTTATCATGGCCTGGGGTGAAGAAAATCTTTCCTTTTCTGAGACAAAGACTATGTACACTAACAAATTTTACTCTAAAAAATTCGAGAAAAGTCTTGAGATTTCATGCATACTATTTGAGGGATACGACTATGTACACTAACTGAGTTGCAAAAAAAAAAATGTACACTAACAAATGAGCCCTCAGACTCTCGGATACGCATCAGCGGACGTATAGGAATGAAATTAGCCCATCGTGGTTATAAATATCTAACCTTAGACTTAGGGGAAGACCGTTGGTAGTACAAACTAAAGTATATATACAGTACAGTACGAAGATTGGGTAGCTGGTTCCCACAGGATAAGAAGATTGAAAGTAAGATAGTAGTAACACAAAGTTTCTTCGTAGCTCGGGCTACATGGAACCTCTTATCCTCAACCCTCCAGCCTTACTTTAAGATCCGTACTCTCCAACTAACTAACAATAAGAAAATTTCTCTTTTTTGTTTCTCGAAAATGAAACAACATATGAACTTCAAACTTTGCAGACCGAACAAACATTAGAACATCAATGTGTGAAAAAACTTTTAGATTTTTTGATATGATATAAATATACAAAATGAGATTTTCTTTGAATAAAAATATTATTTCAAGTATTTAAAATGCATGAAAAAATCTGAAAGTTTTTTCCTATATTGTAGTTAGAATGTGTTGTTGTTCTGCAAAATTTGAAGTTCATATGTTGTGTCATTTGGGAGAAACAAAAAAGACAAATGTGTTTGCACGGATCTTGATGCATAAATGGATGCCAAAGATAAGGGATACATACGAGTTAGCTAATTAAAGTTTAAGGTTGAGATCAAGCTGCTGCTGCATCTGCTTCTCGCCGTCGTCGTCAAGGCGCGCCTTTGGCCATCTCGCTGGCGCCATTGCCACCGTGGTGGCCGGCCGGTCGTCGTGGTCGGATTGGAGGTAGAGGTGTGCGTTCCAGCTGCCGATCCTCTGCTTCCTATGCGCGTTCTGGTGGCCGCCCAGCGCCTGCGACTTGAGGAACTTCTTCTCGCAGAAAAGGCACGAGAACAGCCGCCTCGATGATCTCTCTTCGCGGCCGCCACCACCATGGCCATGGCCGTAGCCGCTGTCGCCGGCAGCGGCGTCTGCTGCAGCCGAAGCAGAGGAGGATGGAGGTGCTGGTGGTGGCATGGGGGCCAGCGTCAGGGACAGGTCCATAGATGCTGCTGCGCCATGGGCAGCCTCCATTGAGAGAGATATTTGCAGGAGGCCAGCCCAGCTTCTCGTGTGGCTTTCTTTCACTCTCTAGCCTACGGCTAGTCATGGTGTGGAGTGAGGAGTTTATAGATGGTAGCGTGCCACTTGCTAAATCTGGGAGCCGCACTATTGCGAGGGGTACCAACTTGCACCGCGGGTGGGCCCCACCGGCTATAGCCAACCACAGAGGAACACCAGCCCATGAGAGGGACGTAGAGGCAGATCATGGCTACAGAGGTGGTAACAGTTTGTTGGTGATTCTTGTCTATCGATCATCGTGGGTTGTTGATCCTTATTCTTTTGTCGACAGGTCAAAAGTGTGGCAAACCTGAACTATGTTTCCACTAGACCAAATATTAAGGCCGGATCAAGCGAATACAATCTTTTAAAACATGGTCTAGGTTTGCGAGGCCGATCGACTCACGACGAAACTTGGATCCTGCTCTTGAGGATGTCGATTTTCGCCTCTCGACCATGGATTTCAGCTCATGAGAGAGGAATTTTGCGGCGCAAAGTGTTGCTGTCTTTTCTGTTTTGCTCCTTTTATTTCTCAACAGAACTAAATCATGCCACGGCCTACGCACTCGTTCCGGTTCGTGCCATCCCACATGACCAAGTACTTAGCCAACGACTCCCTACAAATAGTCCGCGGATCGCACACAGCGCGTCTCGTGGGCTTGACTACACACAGAACCAAAGGAAACGCTAACTGAATTAAAGTGCTGCCACGACAACGATAACGGCTCCATGGCAGCTAAACCAGAAACGCTTCCATGGCACCCAAAACTAGCAGAGGATAGGTTCATTAAGATAGCGGGAGTAGCAACAGTGTCAAATTTAACCTCGTTGTCGTCAATGTTTCAGGGTCAACGGTGGCGAGGGAGGTGGTAACCGTGAAATACTTCCGTGATGTGGTTCTTCCAAATCCTTGAGAAAACATTGGTATACACGACGAAGCTTTGGAGGGGAGGGGGAGGGTACGGCGGCCCTTCATGGAGGTTGCATGAATCGCTACTAGTTGTGATCTATGACAAGGTAATCAGTCCTAAAATTATAGCCACATCTAACTTTAAATGGGTGTCGCTTGACCAAATAAATTCCACCGAATCAAGATTCCTTTTGGCAAACTTAGTACAAAAAATATTTGCCGGTGAAATATCGATCAGTGGGTCTATAGTAATGTACCGTAGCGCAATTACCGTGATGAACCAGAAATACATTCACACGCACGTCTAGGCCGGTTATACGGTAGCACCATCTTCATCATCACTACCATAATAACACTCTTCTATTTGTCCTCCTCAATCTAGTCGGCACATGTCGGCACACAACAAGGAAACAAACCTAGTTGTAGCCCAACAAAGTACCCCATTGGATTAGGATGTTCACCTTAATAAGTAGCATAAAAACGTTCTTCTCTTTGTCCTCTTCAATCTAGCTAGGGGAATCGAGGGGGCATGGACCGAAGCTAGCTACATGTGCGACATGTCGGCACATAACAAGAAAACCTAAACATGTGCGAGTGCAGACAAAACTAATTATGCTTTTTCGATAAGGAAAACTAATTATGCATACAACATACAACAGGCAACATGATCCTAGCTACACGACGCATGACTAATTAACCTCCCCCAAGTACACGAAATGTTGACACGCGGGCGGACATATATACCACTTGTACTTTTCAAATTGTAGACCACACAGAGGTCACCATCAGATTAGGATCTTCTTCAACATCAGTGTCATATAGGTGATATTGCCTTTGTCCTCTTGGGGCCAAGGGCACAAACGTTTATTCATGTACCTATGTCGGCACATAACAAGCAAGGCTATACATGGCCAAAACCAGATGCACTGATCAGACGTGTCCTTGTCAGTTCATACGTCCTGGCGAGCTCTCAATATTATTTTATGGCCCGGCCTGTGTGGGCATGCAGGCCATGACAGACACTTCACTTCAGCTGGCATATATACCTATAGATCTGCTCAAGTCTCCGTCAATAGTGTACATCGTACTTTCTCTAAGAGAAACTACCAGCATCCATCCATTGTGCGTGCAGTGCTCGCTGGATCTTGGCCTCCTGGACATACGACAATGCTGGCTCATTCCATAGTGTACCTCTATCTCAAAATATAAGACTTTTTAGACCCAAAAAAACGTCTTATATTTGTAAACAGAGGGAGTAGTTTATTCTTTATTGACCCCGGCAAATGTTCAAGGATCATGTTATCAGACGATACATGCGTGTGGATGTGGAAATTGATTCCATTATATCTCAACTAATTTGGTTGTTGGAATACTAATATTTGGATCGATAGTATGAATACCGAAACTAGAAATATAGTTTGTTTATTGTATTTAATTGTTGTATGGTAAATATAAGTAGTCTAATAGAACAAAAATTTCCATGCATGGTTGCATGTTGAGATGATTTTTGCATGTTGGCAGAAATAAGTTGGTAGGGATTATGAATTTAGTTATGTAGGAATAACATGATGGAATTTGGGTTATTGTATGGGTGTTAGCTTAATTTTTTATTGTAGTTTAACTCCGATTAACTGTTTGTTTTACTCGTTGTTGCTTTATGGTTCATCTAGGAAAGAGAGGTCATATATAAGTGTCCTTTGTCAGACAAGAACACATCTCAGGGGTACCGCATCTAAAATGGCATCAGAATAGAGAAAATGGTCTGAATGCCCGAGGGAAACAAGTCGCGCGGGGGGGGGGGGGGGGGGGGGGGGGGGGGATGAATCGGCGTATTATATTTGATCTACCTACTGTGTTTTATGACATGCACAATAGTGCAAGATGGCCTCGGTCCTTTCTAAACGAAGCAAAAATATTAATGATAGTTGCTTGATTTGATTTGACGATATTCAACAATAATAAAAGGAAATTTTGAAGGCAGGGAAATAAAAAGAAAGAGTTTTGCCTTCTTTTCTACGAGGAGATGGTCCGATGACGGTAAACATAAAATAGTTTTCTTATTGTACTTAGATATCATCATCTCTTATATGTTTTCTAGTTAGAATTTTGGTCCGGGTATGTGTAAGTTGACTGAATTATTTTAAGTACATATCAACGTCCGTATCCCTCTAAGCTAATATTCTTAACTCATCACACCCTTTCTCATAGAAAGAAAAGAAAATATTCTCGCCATCCCCCGTGAATCTCAACATGGCTCAAGGCATCAACTTAGACGTAACAAATCTTAGACAACATAGATTAAGCAAACCTTTTGAATTTAACCGTTGCATGACTGGAGGAATGTGAATATTTTACTTCTAGAGATAACACTAAAAATAACGTCACTTTTTACACAGGAAAACAATAGAAAAGGATCTTAATGTGGTGGGGCATATGATTCGATAAATTACATGTGAAAAGAGGTTCTAGCTACAAAAGAAAAAGATTATGTTGCATCCATGATATAATGTGGAGAGTGCTTGCTCTTCACTGTATAACATGTTTCTGTTGGCAATTCTAAATCACAGGCAGAGCTAAGAGTAGGTTGCCAACCTAGCACTCTAGATGCCTTAGTTGTGACAAGTAATGATGATGTTTGCAAGGAAATATGGGCAAAGGGTTAATTCTTGATTGTTTAATATATGAAAAGAAAACATTGTGTCAGCACGTCACCTACATCCTGGCCTAATTATTAGTTTCGTATCACCTTGCCTTTTTCGATAAGCGCCGTTTTATAGGTGAAAATAATGATTAGAGGGAGCACTTTTTTTTCATGTGTATAATGGGTTTTTACTGCAAAGTAGTATATTTTCATTTTAATAACTAACGTAGTAATCACAAACATGGTCTGAGATTTGTTTTTCTTAAATGGTGGTTTGTTACATGACATATACTCCCTCCATTTACTATAAAGATGTTCTAACTTTTTTGTAAATTAGATGTATGTACACAGGTTTTAGTGTGTTTGTTCACTCATTTTTGTCCATATGTACTTTGTATTGAAATATCCAAAATATTTTATAACAGTGAACGGAAGGTTTTTCCCATGGGTACATTCAAATTTGCAAACTGGGCAGCATTCTCTCATATATACATACGTACAGTACATACCAGAGATGTCTAGTGCATATAAACACATGCACACACACTAGCTAGTTAAATAGGAGAAAACGTACGTACGCGCTAGCTAAAGCTTAAGACTGAGATCAAGCTGCTTCTCGTCGCCGATCTCAGGATGAGCCGTTGCGGTGTTCGGCGGCCAGGGGTGGTCAGCAGCTGGGAGGTAGAGGCTGGCGCCCCTGTCCTTCCTGTGCGCGTTTTGGTGGCCGCCCAGCGCCTGCGACTTGAGGAACTTCTTCTCGCAGAAGAGGCAGGAGAAGACCTTCCAACCGGCGCCAGCAGGAGGGCTAGAAACGGCATCTCCAGCAGCGTCAAGAGAGCGAGATGGAGCTGCTGGTGGTGGTAACGGTTGTGGCATGGTGCCCAGTGCCAGAGACAGGTCTAGAGAAGCAGGGGCAGCCTGAGCCTCCATCAGTCTGCCGAAGAAGAAGCTAGGGGAAGCTTGGTTGCTCGGTGCCACGGTGTATGGCTTTCACTCTAGCATAGACATAGCGAGCTGAGCTGAGGTGCGGCGCGGGAGGTTTATAGCCAGCTGCACGTAGATGGTGGCCATGGCGCACTATGCCGGCAAACCTCTTCTAAACACTATAGCAGTTCTATGGCGCGTCATGTGTTTCGAACGCTACAGCGTGCTACTTAAGTTATTGCGGGTGGCACTCCCCATGAGCCATGGCCAGCGACGGAGGAACACGTAGCAGGTACAACAGGGCGCGGCCAGGATCCATTGGTGGACGTGGATCGATCGTGGCTACAGATGTTCCAGTACCGCTGCAACAGTTTGGTAGTGATCCATGCAAGCCTGAGTGGTGCATGTCATGTCCGACCTGAGTGCATGATGGTTCAAGGAGTATCTACATACAGTGATGGCTCATGGCAGGCAGCTAGATTGACGTTGCGCCAGTCACTGCACTGGTTGATGGATGGATGCGTGAATGGAATCCTACCGCTTCCTATATCTGGGAGCCGCATTACTCATGGCGAGCAGCACTGGCTAGCTAGCGTCCAATAACAGAGGAACATTTGTACGTACGACAACGACGACAGACATCGTGATGTATATTTCCACTAGCCCAATATTGTTTGCATGCGAGGAGCAAGCAAACACCAGACATGCAGCTTGAGCAGCAGAGCTGGGAAAGCATAGACATGACTGAAAAGAAGCGGCCGGTGCCGTCGATCAATCATGTCATCGTCGTCGTCGATTCACACTCATTCAGATCATCGGGACCCGGGTGTCTAGTCTAGGCATCGCCAACAGACGCTTCACTTCGCTTGGGGCGCAGGTATCTGCACGCTTGCAATGCCACATTTTGCCACGCGCTTCTTGCTAAACTTGTCTAAGGTTAATTCAATAAAATGAAAGTCACAAGTTGACAAGTTCAAAAAAATCTTGTCATATCTTTTGAGTGTATGCGTTGTGGGATTCTAGTGTGATAAAAAGTCTTTCCTAAAATAAGGTTTGAACCAAACAAGCATCTATATTGGTTAAACTTGCCTTATCCTAGGTGTGATAATGTGTGGTAACTATAATCACAAACTAAACAGCCCCTAGTTCATCAATTGTACACTGCTCCGGCGTGTGTCAGGGTCAGTGTTCATCACGGAAGGGTTCATCCCCACATGGGTCGGTCCGTAAAAAAAACATGGGCCCACTACTACTACAATCAGTGGCTCAGATTAACTAGGTACTCTTACCTCTCGTCAGGTTAGAGGGACCACCTTAAAAGGGCTCTTCTTTTTGTGAACCTATGTCCAACAAACCACTGAGACAAAATTTGTAGTGAGTAAGAGCATTTACCCCTCCCTCTCACTTCATCTCTAAGGTCACTTGCAATGCATCGGTACTTAGATGAGGTGCTAAATGCATTAAAAAACCTTAGCAAGTACTCTTCCCAATGCATAGGTGCTTCACTTTTGTAGCTAGGCTCCCTTCATTGAATTATTTATAACAATTAAACTCCTTCACGCATTGGTTGGTAGTCATTTTGCATAGGTCCATGCGTTTAGCGCCGTTACCTCCTGGAGCCACCATAATATTCTCTCGCCTCTTTAATTACATTGTCACATCACTTTTTGACCTATGTGGCACTGGGAAGGGCCTAAATATTCGAGCAGTACCCAGACAGGAGAGAGAGCGAGTTAAAAAGCCTACTCAGTCAGATCCTCCACTTCGTCCTCTTGGTTGTCCGCAAACTTTCAAACTCAACTCATATCTGGGGAGAATATGAGAGAGTCCAGATGTGTCCAACAGTCCTTCACGTCAAATTTAGCCCATCCCGGACCACTTTCTATTTCTTTATTCTTTCTTTCCTCTTTCTGATGGGATCACAAGTAATCATATGGATATGTCCAGAGAATTTGAGGGATACAATTGTGTGCATAAACAAATGTGCCCTCAAAGTAGACACCCTCGGACACCGTCTAGACGCGTTAACGGACATATAGGAACCAAATGAGCCCATCGTGGTTATAGATGCTCTAACCTTAAGTGTTAGGGGAAGACCGTTGGTAGTACAAACCAAAGAATATATACAGTACAGTACGAACATTGTTACACACAAACGCTGATTGGGTAGCTGGTTCCAAGAGGATAAGAAGATTGAAAGTAAGATGGTAATAAAAAGGGACGTGCACACGAGTTAGCTAATTAAAGCTTACAATTTATCCAATTCACATATAGATGTTTTTTAAGAATGTCACATGTAAGCTTCCATAAATATATAATACAGCAACAAGAAACAAAAAAAAACTAGAAAAAAAAAAAACCACAAACAGAGTGGACATCAGTTTAGATGTGACATAGTTATGTCACATCTAGATGTGTCCTAGACAGACCTAAGGTTGAGATCAAGCTGCTACTGCATCTGCTTCTCGCCGTCGTCGTCATGATGCGCCTTTGGCCATCTTGTTGGCGCCATTGCCACCACGGTGGCCACCCGGTCATCGTGGTCGGATTGGAGGTAGAGGACTAGAGGTGTGGGTTCCAACTGCCGACCCGCTCCATCTTGTGCGCGTTCTGGTGGCCCCCCAACGCCTGAGACTTGAGGAACTAGCTTCTTCTCGCAGAAAAGGCATGAGAACAGCCGCCTCAATGATCTCGCTTGGCGGCTGCCACCACCATGGCCATGGCCATAGCCCATTTCGCCGGCAGAGGGGTCTGCTGCAGCCGAAATAGAGGATGGAGGTGCAGCTGGTGATGGTGGTGGCATGGGGGGTAGCGTCAATGACAGGCCCGGAGATGCTGCAGCGCCATGGACAGCCTCCGTTGAATAGGAATGAGAGATATTTGCAGGCCAGATCAGCTTTTCTTGTGGCTTTCTTTCACTCTCTAGCCATGGGTGTGGAGTGCGGAGTTTATAGATGGAAGGGAACCGCTTGCTAAATCTGGGAGCCGCATTATTGCGAGGGGCACCAACGTCCACCTTGGGTGCGATCCACCAGCTATAGCCAACCACAGAGGAACACCTGCCCAGAAGGACGTGGAGGCAGATCATGGCTGCAGAGGTACCCTCTGTGAAGAAATATAAGACTTTTTTCCGAGGTAGAGGTTGTAACAGTTTGTTTCTTAATCTTGTCTTTCGTCATCGTGTTTTTTTCATGAGGAGTCATCTGTGGGTATTGATCCTTAATTATTCCTCCGTCGAAAGGCCAAGAGTGGTGCAAACCTGAACTATATTTTCACTTGACCAAATATTAAGGACAAATCAAGCGAATACCAGAATCTTTTAAAAAATGATCTAGGTTTGCTAGGCCGATTGACTGGCGGTGAAACTTGGATCCTGCTCTTGAGGACAGATTCATTAGAGTAGCACCAGTGCCAACTCATAACCTCGTTACCACCAATGTTGGTCGCGGGGGAGGTGGCTGCCCTTAAATTTTTTTTTTTGAAACGAGGCAAAAGATTTGTCATTTTCATTGATTAAGGAGAAGAAAATTGGCCGGTTAATTAACGGAAAACCGGGCTAAAACCGATACAACTCAACCCACATGACATGGGCACCACCGGCCAACCTGGCCACCGACATGGGACAAACCACGACGGCACATGCCACCGGATGACCACACGCACAAGCAACCGACAGTTCCGACTTTGACAACGAGCCTTACAAGGGAAATATGCTGAACTTGCGCCGACCGTGCACACCGCAAACGACCACCGGGCGCCTGTCATCGTCACCACCTGGACCCGCTCCACCGCAGCTCCGATTTCAAAGCAACCAAGCAACCCACGGGAGAGCACCTCGGACACGCCGGGAAGAACCGACTACCGAAGTCCACGCCGTGACCCGAGCTCCACTCGACGCCATCATTGTTGCCAAACAGAAACCAGCGCCCCGCCTCAGCAAACCACGCGGCGAAGATACCGCCAACCACAGCGAAGATGCCGCAATCCACCAGTCTCCCAGTCGTAGCCAACTCCAAGACGATGCCCCCAAGGAGGAGAAAGACACGAAGACGCCTCCATCGCCCGATCCATCGGATCTGAGGTTTCCCTCTGGAGCCAAAGCCGTGGGGAGGAGGAGCACAGCTCCACGACGACGCTTCCAAGAAAGATCACGGCACCCGCGGGCGCCGCCGTCGCCGGCTCCGATGAAGACCGGAGCAAAGAATTCTCCCGGAGATGCGCCGACCACCTACCACCACCGACCGCCGCCCACTAATCATCATCTGTTGAGGCCGACCTCGGTCTGACCGCGGAATCCCACGATCCACCGCGACCTGAGATGCACCACCCCCCGGCCGAAGCTGCCGTCCACCACCACAGCACCACCGTGACCACCACCACCGCATCAACCCATGCCGCATCGCATCGTGTAGAATCCAGATCGAAGCACGAACTCGCACCAGATCCAATCAGAGCCGCACGAGCGACAGCAGAGCAGACGAGCTCCCTCCGCAGCACACCACACACTCCAGAGCAACGCATCCACCACGCCCAGCCGCCGGTCGCCGCGCCCGACGCGCGTCAGCCGTCGCCGTGCCCAGCCGTCGATCTGCGCCCCACACGCACATCTGGAGCCGAGCCGCCGCCGCGCGCACGCGCGCCGTCCACGCCCAGGCCACACCGGGAGCCCGGACCGAGGCCGCCGCCCCGGCGTCCCACCCAGGCCCGTACATCCACAGGTGCAAGTGGAGCCGCTGCAAAGGGCCCCCAAAAATCTGGGGCCCCCAATTTTTGTTCAAGTACTATATATATATTACTAAATCCTGAGATTAATAAAGAGGAAAGACTGGATCGTTAAACTGCGAAGAAAAATAAAGTGCAGCCCCAGCCCAACGCACGTCAATTAATCCACCAAGCCCCAACGGAACAGCAGGCCCATAGCCCAACTCATCTCTCTCACGGAGAATTCCAGAAGACTGAAGACGGATCGAATTCCCCTGTTCTTTTCTCTCTCTCTACAACTCTATTCCTCGAGACCAGGACTCGCCGGCGGCTGGTGAATTAACTCGCTCGCAATTAACTCGCAGACTCCTCATCTCCTTTCTCGGATGGCTTCCCAATTATTATCCAAGAAGAGAGCCGTTGATGGCAAGTACACAATGAACTGCAGGTTCGTTTCCGCATCAATCTATAAATTAGGGCGTTTTCTACTGCTTCTTCCACTGATCCATCAATCCATCCATCGTCCCCTTAGAAAATCAAGAGGTTGGAACAGGCCTGGGTTGGAATCTCGCTGCTTGGTGGCCGCAGTCCTTGGAGGTGAGCAATCAGAGCACCAAGCGCCCCCGCCTGATGATCTGCATCCGTGAACAGTCAGCAACCAAAGGTTGTTTCGCCCCCTTTTCACCCCTTTTTTAGTTGATCCGTTGTTCTTTCTTGCATTTGTGTATCCTTGGTTTTTCTTAATTTTTTAAGATGTCTTCTAGTTCTAAACGCCCTGGTAAGAAGTATAAATCTGGGTATGAAAAACGTACAAAGAAGAAAAAAGCTGAAAATCTTATTCATTCTCTGAAGGGGTCTCTTGATAAATTTGTTGTGAAAGAATCACAAGTTTCTTCCGAAAATCAGAATATAGAGGCTGATGTTGATGATAATGTTGACAACATTCAGGTTGAGAATACTATCCTGATGAGGCTAACCTCCATGGAAATGTCGTTGGCGCTAGTGTTAATGAAAACATGGATAGTTCATCTGATAAGAATAACATGGATGCATCTTCCGATGGTAATGTTTCTTTCTGGCCAGATATATTTGATCCAAGGAATTGGGATGCCCTTGACTCAAAAACGATTGACATCTTGGTAGAAAATGGTCCCAAAAGAGATTTAACTATAAAAAAAGGCCGGAAGGATAAAAATAAAAGATGCTTTTCTTCGATATTTTACACAAGAGTTCTACCAAATGGAGAGAAGTGTGATAGAGATTGGCTTGTATACTCTAGAGAACTTGACAAGGTATTCTGCTTTTGTTGCAAATTATTTCGAAAGGGGCATGGAAAGGGTCATTTGCCTAGTGAGGGTTTTAATGATTGGGCACATATTAGCATTAGAATTAGAGAGCATGAAACAAGTGCCGAACATGTTCTGAATATGGTCACTTGGTATGATTTGCGACTACGGTTGCAAAAGCATCAAACTATTAATTGTGTAGCGCAGCGACAACTTGAGAAAGAAAAGGACCATTGGAGAAAAGTTCTATTTAGAATTCTTTTGATGGTAAAATTTCTTGCGAAACACAATCTTGCATTTCGTGGTACTAACTCGACATTGTATCAAGATAATAATGGAAATTTCTTAGGCTTGGTTGAAATGCTAGCTGAGTTCGACCCAATTATTCAGGAGCATGTTAGGCGCATAACAAACAATGAAACTCATGTTCATTACCTTGGTCATGGGATCCAAAATGAGTTAATACATTTGCTTGCTTCTGCAATTAAGTCAGAGATAATTAAAAAAATTAAAGAAGCAAAGTATTTTTCCATTATACTTGATTGTAGCCCTGATGCGAGCCACCAAGAACAAATGTCTCTGATAATACGATATTTCAATGCATCTTCGACTTTTGTTTCCATTGAGGAATCCTTTTTAGGATTTTTGGATGTCAATGATACAACTGGGCAAGGGCTTTTTGATGTTTTGCAGGAAGAACTACGGAATCTTGACCTGGATATAGATGATGTGAGAGGACAGAGCTACGATAATGGTGCGAATATGAAAGGTAAGAATAATGGTGTTCAAAGGAAACTTTTGGATAAAAATCCTAGAGCTTTTTATTCAGCATGTGGTTGTCATAGTCTTAATTTGACACTTTGTGACATGGCAAAAACTTGTGGTAAAGCAAAGGACTTTTTTGGAATCATACAACGCATGTACACAACATTTGCTAATTCAACTAAAAAGTGGCAGATCTTGAAAGATAATATAGATGATACAACAGGATTGACTCTCAAGTTGTTGTCATCTAGTCGTTGGGAGAGTCGAATAGATAGTGTTAAAGCTATAAGATTTCAGATTTCGAACATACGAGAAGCTTTACTGCAAGTATCTGATATTGATAATGATCCAAAAACTAGCAGTGAAGCTAAATCTCTCGCGAATAATGAACTTGGTGATTTTGAATTTTTAGTAGCTATTGTTATTTGGTATGAAATACTGTATGCCGTCAATCTGGTCAGCAAGAACTTACAATCAAAGGATATGCTTATTGATGTTGCTATTGAGCAAGTGTAGGGGCTAATTACCTTTTTTAATGGGTATAGAGACACTGCTTTTTGTAATGCATTGGAAACAGCAAAGGAAATTGCACTTGAAATGGAGATCGATCCTACATTTCGTCAAAAGCGTGAGATTAAAAGAAAGAAACAATTTGACGAAAACCCAGATGATGTGTTAATTTCTTCACAACCTGCACATGAATCATTTAGGAGAAAATATTTTATTCCTGTTGTTGATCAGGCTATCAGTTCACTTACAACAAGATTTGAGCAATATGAATCATTCCAAAAGAACTTTGGTTTTTCATTTACTTCTGATGCACTAAAATCATTGGATGAGAAGAGCTTAAAATATTCTTGTAGTGTTCTTGAGGCTGCACTAAAGAGTGGGGGGAAATCAGACATTAATGGTAGTGAATTATATGTTGAGCTAAATTTACTTAAAAGTTTCATTCCAAATGATAATATGGGGCCGGTTGATATCTTGAAATTTCTTAAACGGCTAGATTGTTTCCCTAATGCAACTATTGCATATAGAATTTTGTTAACTATTCCAGTGACCGTCGCATCAGCTGAGAGAAGTTTCTCCAAATTGAAATTATTGAAGTCCTATCTACGTTCAACAATGACACAAGAAAGGCTCAGTGGGTTGGCTACTATAGCAATTGAAAATGATATACTGGAGGGGGTTGCTTATGAAGATCTAATTGAAGATTTTGTATCAAGAAATGTTCAAAGGATGGCACGCTTTGGCTAACAGAGTAAAAGATGGACCTGTAGCTTCAAAATTCTAAGATTTTTCTCTTGTATTATGTAGTTCCTTGAGAAATCTGTACTGCTGTAGTGACTAATAAAAATAATGTTTAAATTGCCTACTTGACTTTCTTATACATGGGGCCTAAATTGTGATTTCGCTCCGGGGCCTCAATTTCCGAGGTACGGCCCTGCCCACCCGCCACGCCTCACCATCCGCGCCCCGCGCTGCACGTGGATCTGGCTGAAACCAACCGAAACTGGCCGCCCCCGCCACCACAACCTCACCCGAGAAGCGTGAGGCCGCCGCACGGCCAGCTGCCGGCCCGGCCATGCGCAAGGCGCCGGGCGCATCTGGATCGAGCGCTCCCGGCTACGACCCCCTAGGAAGGGCGCCGAGCGACGGAGAGGCCCCGCCGCCGCCGCCAGCATGCGGGCTTTGCCCAGCGGCGGCGAGGGAGGAGGCACCGGTGGATGGAGCTGCTGGACGGCGGGGTTGAGTCGCCGCCCGTGTCGCCTAAGCTAGGCGACGCGGGGGCGTTTTAAACCAGTTTTCATGGTGAAGTATGTGTCTTCCCCTTAAATATTTTGGTGTTGCGGCTCTATGACTGTGGGCACGGCGGCGCGAGGTTGCACCGATCGCTACTAACGACGGAGTATGACAACGTAATCACTCCTTGAAGTATGGTGACAATGTGGCATCTAATTAAACTTGGATTCTTTTTGGCATACTTTGGATGAAAAATGTACCGATGATCTTCTTCAACATCAGCACCATACGTGAATTTCTTCTCTTTGTCCTCTTGGGGCCAGGGCCACAGACATGCATGCATGTGCATATGTCCGCGCATAATAAGCAAAGGTATACATGGCCAAAACGAGATGCCTCCACAGATGGACGATCAGTCATTATTTAGGACCCGGCCTGTGTGGGCATGCATGCCATGACAAACACTTCGCTTCAGCTGGCATATTTACCTAGCTCAAGTCTCCATCAATAGTATACATCGTCCTCCTAAACAAAGTACCAGTATGCGTGGACTGTGTACCACAATGCTGCCTCATTCATGCATGAGGGGACACACCTCTCGTGGAGTAGGAAAAATTGGCTGCTTGTTCGGTTGTTGGAATAATAATATTTGGATTGATACTATAAATGCTGAAACTCAGAATATATATACTCCCTTCAATCCATAATAAGTGTTGTCGTTTTGAATTAAGATTGAACGAACCTTACTTTAGCAGTTTTGAACTAAGGTTTGAACTAAGCTTAGTTTACCGAAAAAGGATTTCCCCCGCTTTGTATACAAAGCAACCAACCGAATCATACATGGATAGGTGCTGGGACGGAAGCAGCACAGTCACGCCCAAAAGAAACGACAAAGAAAAACAAAAGAAACAAATGCCGACAACGGCGGATCAACAGAAACGAAGAAGCCTCACGATGGCAGCGCCCACCAGGATCTTCCACTAGACTCCAAGACTTCGAAGCGCCGGCACCTATCAACACCTCCAAGAAGGATTGCGACGATGACGACGCTGCTGCTAGGGATTTCCCCCGGTACACGACGAGGCGAGAGGAAGGGTAGCCCCGACGCCATCCCGGAAGGTCAAGTGGCACCCACAGGCGCCACCGCGCCGGAGTTGGCCATGCCGATAGGGGTTTCCCCCGATCCCAACCTGCACCTCGGGCGCCCCGGAGCCTGCCACCAAACCAACCACCACCGTGCGCCAACGCGGTCATGAGGCCCCCACGCCGTGTCACCGCGGCACCGCGAAGTGAGGACAGCACGGCGAAGAATCAGAGCCGGGACTAGGGCATCAGCACCGTCGGCATGCGGGAGGGACCCACCTCCACCGTCCGCGACGGTAGCTGTCCGGACGCAATAGCAGGAGCACACCAGGCCCGTGGGCCCACAGGTCCGGCCGAGCCCTCGTGGGCCCGTAAAGCTCCCGCCTTCGCGCTGCTACCGGCACGCCGTCGGTGTCGCTGCCCCAAATCCGAGCCGCTTCTCCTGCTCACCACGCCGCAGACAACGAGGCCACGCCCGGGGGCCAGCCCGCTAGGACCCAGATGGGGCCCTAAGGGCCCAAATCTGGGCCGGGGACGCGCCGCCGGCCAACCTGTGC
Organism: Triticum urartu; assembly: GCF_003073215.2. Taxonomy (NCBI): domain Eukaryota; kingdom Viridiplantae; phylum Streptophyta; class Magnoliopsida; order Poales; family Poaceae; genus Triticum; species Triticum urartu. The sequence goes on along the minus strand of NC_053024.1, from coordinate 32,059 downwards.
CACCAGGCCGCCCCACCGCCAAAGGACGGCGCCACCACCGCGACGGGCCACCGCCAGCCGCCACCAGGCCGTCGGGCCGCCGTCAGCCGAAGGGCACCCGCCGCCAGCCCTGACCTCGGTTTAGGAGGTGCGCACGCGGGGTAAGGAAGGACCCGCCGCCGCCAGCCCGCCTGGCCAGATCCGTGGGCTCCGCCGGCGGCGGCGGGGGGAGGGGAGGGAAGGAGAGGAGAGCGGGGGAGCCGTCCCGACCGCCCCCCGGGGAGGCGGCGCGGGCGCGGGGTCGGGGGAGGGAGGGGAGGGGTCTAGCACTATTTCTGTACCGCAACAACTTATCACTAAGTTTACCTTAAAACTGCGACACTTATTTTGGATCAGCGGGAGTATTTTATTGTATTTAGTTGTTGTATAGCAAAGTAATATAATAGAATGGAAATTTCCACACATGGTTGCATTTTGAGATAAATAAGTTGGTAGGGATTACAAATTTAGTTATGTATAGGAATAATATGGTGGAATTTGGGATATTTGTATGGGTATTGGCTTCATTCTTGTTTGTAGTTTAACTTCAATTCATCGTTAGTTTTACTCGTTGTTGCTTTATTGTTCATCCAAGAAAGAGAGGTCATATATAAAGGTCCTCTGTCAAACATGAATGCGTAAAAAAGCATGAACAAATCTTGGCAGTACCGCATCTAAAATAACATCAAAGTAGAGAAAATGATCTGAATGCCTTAGTGAAACATGTTAGGGAAGGTGAGGCCGCACATGCATCAACGGTATTTTATTTGATATACCTACTGTGTTTTATGAAATGTACAATAGTATGAGATGGCCTCGCTCTTTTATAAATGAAGCAACAATAGTAATGATAATTGCTTGCTTGGAGTTTTTAGTTTTGCTTTGGCAATATTCAACAACAAAAAAGGATATTTTGAAGGGAGCGAAAGAAAAAAATTGCCTTCTTTTTTACAAGGAGATGGTTTGGTAACAGTAAAGTTAAAATAATTTTCTCATTATATTTGGCTGTCATCATCTCTTGCATGTTTTCTAGTTAAAATTTTGGTCTGTGTATGTGTAAGTTGACTGGATTCTTTTATGTACAAATCGATGTTCCTATCCCTCTAAAGTAATATTTGTAACTCATCACACCCATTCCCATAAAAGGAAAAAAAATTCTTGCCATCCTCAAGCGAATCTCTGACATGTAGATATCCAATCAATGGCTCAAGGCATCGACTTAGGTATGACAAATCTTAGAAAACATAGATTAAGCAAACATCTTGTATTTCACCGTTGCAATGACTGGAGGAATGTTAATATGTTACTTCTAGAGATAACGTCTCTTTTTACACAGGAAAACAATATGAAAGGATCCTACTATAGTTTTGTATTAATATTGTAATGTACATGGGCATATAATTCGATAAGTTGCATGAGAAAAGAGGTTCTAGCTACAAAAAAAATGATTATGTTCCATTCATGCTATAAATTGGAGAGTACTTGCTCTTCACAGTATAACATGTTTTTGTTGCCATTTCTAAACAACAGAGAGACCTAATAGTAGGTTGCCAATCACCACTCTACATGCCTTAGTTCTGTCAAGGAATGATGATGTTTGCAAGCAAATACGGGCAATTTTGAATGAGTTTCCACGGTGTCACGGAAGGAAATTGTTGCATATATCGTACATAAAGGACTTCTTTTTGCAAGGTAATATGTGTCTCATATATATCAGAAGTATCATAGTACAAGCCACGTAAATACCGACCTGACAAAACCAAAAGAGATAACAGAACACTAGTAATAGCCAAGAAAGAAAATTACGGGGCTGTTTGGATTGTGACTATCTTTGCCATATATTGCCACATGAGTCATGTCACACTTGTTTTAGTTGAGTTGCTCAAATTGTTAGTCACACTTTGGCTTGCTTAAAGAAATCTTGCCACATTTTTTGTGTCTATGACATGTGGAGTTCACTACTCATAAAAAAAAGTCTTGCCTTAGGTGTGGCTAGAACCAAACACCTACCTAACTTGGTCAAACTTGCCTAAAATTAGGTGTGGCAAAGTGTGGCAAGATGTGGCTAGGAACCAAACAGCCCCTACATGACCAAAGACTCCCCTGAACTTGACATCATCGCCCGTCACCTATCTCCGGCACCGCCCCGGCAGCCACCATAGAAAAAAATGACATATCACATCCTCATCCAAGCTCGACACGGCTCCATCGTTGATATGCAGCTTTACAGACCTATAAGGTATCTCACCAAAGGCGAAACCAATATCATTGAACGAATCAGACCGGGGCAACACCACGGACACACCATAGTATATACACACATGCACTTCCACTAAAAAAGGGGTATATACGCACGCACGTGTGTGCGTCCGAAGCGGGAAACATATAGGTACGTACAATACATACAAGACATGTCTAGTACGTATACATATTAGCACATGCGCACACCCGCTCTTGTTCTAGCTAGTTAAGGAGGAGAAGAAACGCATATACACAGGAGCTAGCTGCCTAGCTAGCTAAAGCTTAAGGCTAAGATCAAGCTGCTGCTGCTGCTTCTGCATCTGCTGCTCTTCGTCGTCAAAAGTAGACAGGGTGTGCGCCATGGCGGCGGTGGCCGGCGGCTCGGCGTGACCAGCTCCATCTGAGAAGTAGAGGTGGGCGTTCCAGGTGCGGACGCCCCTGTCCTTCCTGTGCTTGTTCTGGTGGCCGCCCAGCGCCTGCGACTTGAGGAACTTCTTCTCGCAGAAGAGGCACGAGAACAGCTTCGAGCTGGCGGCAGAGCTCGAAGCGGCATCCCCTGAGGGGCAGTGCCAGAGTCAGGTCTAGAGAAACAGGGGGAGCCTGAGCCTCCATTAATCTGCCGAAGAAGAAGCTTGGGGAAGCTAGGCTGCTCGGTGCTCCGGTGTATACATAGCGACCTGAGCTGAGCCTGAGGTGCGGCGATGGAGGTTTATAGCCAGCTGGTAGATGGTGGCCATGACCCATGGGTACTGCTGTAGCGAGGCAGGAAAGGAAGCTTGCCACTTGCTAAATCTGAGAACCCCATTAGTTATTGCCAGTGGCACTCCCTGTGAGAGCATCTCGCGGCACCAAAATAATCTTTTTGTGCGCGGGAGTGACAGAGAGGTTTGTCAGATGCACAAAAACACGGCGCCCAATTCGACAGCCTCATCTACAATAGCTCAGATTTTACAGCGCGCACGAGCGGGCGCACCAAATATACAGCGCGTGATGCCGTTTTCCCCAGCACGCTGGACCTTGTTTACCGCGTGCGGAATTTTAGCGCAGCTGCTGGAGCGCTAATTTTGGTCGCGCGGGTGTTATATAGCTGTTTTTTTCAGCGCGTGGCTTATCTAGCGTGTCTGTTGAAGATGATGTGAGATGGAGACATATGGCGAGCGACGGAGGAACACGTAGCAGGTACGGACAACAGGGCGAGGCGAGGGTTCATTGGTGGACGTGGATCGGTCGTGGCTACAGATGTTCCAGTACCGCTGCAACAGTTTGGCAGTGATCCTTGTTGATCGAGCATGCGTGATGCATGCATGCCATCTTCTGTCCTGCGGCGTGCATGATGGTTCAAGGAGTATCTGCTGCATACAGTCATGGCCTCATTACTGATGGCGGGCAGCTCGATTGGCCGTGCGCCAGTCACTGCACAGGTTGATGCATGTGTGAATGGAAATCCTACCGCTTCCTATATCTGGAAGCCGCATTACTCATGGCGAGCAGCACTGCCTGCCTAGCTAGTGTTCAACCACCGAGAAACACTCGTACGTACTTTCTTCGTTTCGAATTACTTGTTGCAGGTATAGATGTATCTAGATGTATTTTAGTTCTAGATATGTTCATTTCTGCGATGAGTAATTTGGAACAAGGGAGTACGTACGACGACACGATGCAGACATCGTGGTTGCTGGTACTACATCCTTGTCGAGGCCTCATTACTGATGGCGGGCAGCTCGATTGGCCGTGCGCCAGTTGTTGGGTTTCGTAGTAATTTCAAAAAAATTCCTACGCACACGCAAGATCATGGTGATGCATAGCAACGAGAGGGGAGAGTGTTGTCTACGTACCCACGCAGACCGACTGCGGAAGCGTTGACACAACGTAGAGGAAGTAGTCGTACGTCTTCGCGATCCAACCGATCAAGCACCGAAACTACGGCACCTCCGAGTTCGAGCACACGTTCCAGCTCGATGACGATCCCCGGACTCCGATCCAGCAAAGTGTCGGGGAAGAGTTCCGTCAGCACGACGGCGTGGTGACGATCTTGATGTACTACAGCAGCAGGGCTTCGCCTAAACTCCGCTACAGTATTATCGAGGACTATGGTGGCTAGGGGCACCGCACACGGCTAAGGAATAGATCACGTGGATCAACTTGTGTGTTCTAGGGTGCCTCTGCCTCAGTATATAAAGGACTAGAGGGGGGAGGCTGGCCGGCCATGGTGTGGCGCGCCAGGAGAGTCCTACTCCCTCTGGGAGTAGGATTCCCCCCCAATCCTAGTTGGAATAGGACTCCTTGGTGGGGGGAAAGAGAGAGAGGGGGGCCGGCCACCTCTCCTCATCCTAATAGGACTAGGGGAGGGGGAGGCGCGCGGCCACCTTGGGCTGCTCCTTTCTCCTTTCCACTAAAGCCCACTAAGGCCCATATAGCTCCCGGGGGGTTTCGGTAACCTCCCGGTACTCCGGTAAAATCCCGATTTCACCCGGAACACTTCCGATATCCAAACATAGGCTTCCAATATATTAATCTTTATGTCTCGACCATTTCGAGACTCCTCGTCATGTCCGTGATCACATCCAGGACTCCGAACAACCTTCGGTACATCAAAATGCATAAACTCGTGATATAACTGTCATCGTAACCTTAAGCGTGCGGACCCTATGGGTTCGAGAACAATGTAGACATGACCGAGACACGTCTCCGGTCAATAACCAATAGCGGGACCTGGATGCCCATATTGGCTCCTACATATTCTATGAAGATCTTTATCGGTCAGTCCGCATAACTGCATACGTTGTTCCCTTTGTCATCGGTATGTTACTTGCCCGAGATTCGATCGTCGGTATTCCAATACCTAGTTCAATCTCGTTACCGGCAAGTCTCTTTACTCGTTCTGTAATACATCATCCCGCAACTAACTCATTTAGTTGCAATGCTGGCAAGGCTTAAGTGATGTGCATTACCGAGAGGGCCCAGAGATACCTCTCCGACAATCGGAGTGACAAATCCTAATCTCGAAATATGCCAACCCAACATCTACCTTTGGAGACACCTGTAATGCTCCTTTATAATCACCCAGTTACGTTGTGACGTTTGGTAGCACCCAAAGTGTTCCTCCGGCAAACGGGAGTTACATAATCGCATAGTCATAGGAACATGTATAAGTCATGAAGAAAGCAATAGCAACATACTAAACGATCGGGTGCTAAGCTAATGGAATGGGTCATGTCAATCAGATCATTCAACTAATGATGTGACCTCGTTAATCAAATAACAACTCTTTGTTCATGGTTATGAAACATAACCATATTTGATTAACGAGCTAGTCAAGTAGAGGCATACTAGTGACACTTTGTTTGTCTATGTATTCACACATGTATTATGTTTTCGGTTAATACAATTCTAGCATGAATAATAAACATTTATCATGATATAAGGAAATAAATAATAACTTTATTATTGCCTCTAGGGCATATTTCCTCCAGTCTCCCACTTGCACTAGAGTCAATAATCTAGATTACACTGTAATGATTCTAACACCCATGGAGCTTTGGTGCTGATCATGTTTTGCTCATGGAAGAGGCTTAGTCAACGGGTCTGCAACATTCAGATCCGTATGTATCTTGCAAATCTCTATGTCTCCCACCTGGACTAGATCCCGGATGGAATTGAAGCGTCTCTTGATGTGCTTGGTTCTCTTGTGAAATCTGGATTCCTTTGCCAAGGCAATTGCACCAGTATTGTCACAAAAGATTTTCATTGGACCCGATGCACTAGGTATGACACCTAGATCGGATATGAACTCCTTCATCCAGACTCCTTCGTTCGCTGCTTCCGAAGCAGCTATGTACTCCGCTTCACATGTAGATCCCGCTACGACGCTTTGTTTAGAACTGCACCAACTGAGAGCTCCACCGTTTAATGTAAACACGTATCCGGTTTGCGATTTAGAGTCGTCCGGATCAGTGTCAAAGCTTGCATCAACGTAACCATTTACGACGAGCTCTTTGTCACCTCCATATACGAGAAGCATATCCTTAGTCCTTTTCAGGTATTTCAGGATGTTCTTGACCGCTGTCCAGTGATCCACTCCTGGATTACTTTGGTACCTCCCTGCTAGACTTATAGCAAGGCACACATCAGGTCTGGTACATAGCATTGCATACATGATAGATCCTATTGCTGATGCATAGGGAACATCTTTCATATTCTCTCTATCTTCTGCAGTGGTCGGGCATTGAGTCTTACTCAATTTGACACCTTGTAAGACAGGCAAGAATCCTTTCTTTGCTTGATCCATTTTGAACTTCTTTAAAATTTTGTCAAGGTATGTTGTTTGTGAAAGTCCAATTAAGCGTCTTGATCTATCTCTATAGATCTTAATGCCTAATATGTAAGCAGCTTCACCGAGGTCTTTCATTGAAAAACTCTTATTCAAGTATCCCTTTATGCTATCCAGAAATTCCATATCATTTCCAATTAATAATATGTCATCCACATATAATATCAGAAATGCTACAGAGCTCCCACTCACTTTCTTGTAAATACAGGCTTCTCCAAAAGTCTGTATAAAACCAAATGCTTTGATCACACTATCAAAACGTTTATTCCAACTCCGAGAGGCTTGCACCAGTCCATAAATGGATCGCTAGAGCTTGCACACTTTGTTAGCTCCCTTTGGATCGACAAAACCTTCCGGTTGCATCATATACAACTCTTCTTCCAGAAATCCTATTCAGGAATGCAGTTTTGACATCCATCTGCCAAATTTCATAATCATAAAATGCGGCAATTGCTAACATGATTCGGACAGACTTAAAGCATCGCTACGGGTGAGAAGGTCTCATCGTAGTCAACCCCTTGAACTTGTCGAAAACCTTTTGCGACAAGTCGAGCTTTGTAGACAGTAACATTACCATCAGCGTCAGTCTTCTTCTTGAAGATCCATTTATTCTCAATTGCTTGCCGATCATCGGGCAAGTCAACCAAAGTCCATACTTTGTTCTCATACATGGATCCCATCTCAGATTTCATGGCTTCAAGCCACTTTGCGGAATCTGGGCTCACCATCGCTTCTTCATAGTTCGTAGGTTCATCATGATCTAGTAGCATGATTTCCAGAACAGGATTACCGTACCACTCTGGCGCGGATCTTACTCTGGTTGATCTACGAGGTTCAGTAGTATCTTGTTCTGAAGTTTCATGATCATCATCATTAGCTTCCTCACTAACTGGTGTAGGTGTCATAGAAACAGTTTTCTGTGATGTACTACTTTCCAATAAGGGAGTAGGTACATTTACCTCGTCAAGTTCTACTTTCCTCCCACTCACTTCTTTCGAGAGGAACTCCTTCTCTAGAAAGGATCCATTCTTAGCAACGAATGTCTTGCCTTCGGATCTGTGATAGAAGGTGTACCCAACAGTCTCCTTTGGGTATCCTATGAAGACACATTTTGCCGATTTGGGTTCGAGCTTATCAGGTTGAAGCTTTTTCACATAAGCATCGCAGCCCCAAACTTTAAGAAACGACAACTTTGGTTTCTTGCCAAACCACAGTTCATAAGGCGTCGTCTCAACGGATTTTGATGGTGCCCTATTTAACGTGAATGCGGCCGTCTCTAAAGCATAACCCCAAAACGATAGCGGTAAATCAGTAAGAGACATCATAGATCGCACCATATCTAGTAAAGTACGATTACGACGTTCGGACACACCATTACGCTGTGGTGTTCCGGGTGGCGTGAGTTGCGAAACTATTCCACAATTTTTCAAATGTACACCAAACTCGTAACTCAAATATTCTCCTCCACGATCAGATCATAGAAACTTTATTTTCTTGTTACGATGATTTTCAACTTCACTCTGAAATTCTTTGAACTTTTCAAACGTTTCAGACTTATGTTTCATTAAGTAGATATACCCATATCTGCTTAAGTTATCTGTGAAGGTGAGAAAATAACGATATCCGCCACGAGCCTCAATATTCATCGGACCACATACATCGGTATGTATGATTTCCAACAAATCTGTTGCTCTCTCCATAGTACCGGAGAACGGTGTTTTAGTCATCTTGCCCATGAGGCACGGTTCGCAAGTACCAAGTGATTCATAATCAAGTGGTTCCAAAAGTCCATCAGTATGGAGTTTCTTCATGCGCTTTACACCGATATGACCTAAACGACAGTGCCACAAATAAGTTGCACTTTCATTATCAACTCTGCATCTTTTGGCTTCAACATTATGAATATGTGTATCACTACTATCGAGATTCATCAAAAATAGACCACTCTTCAAAGGTGCATGACCATAAAAGATATTACTCATATAAATAGAACAACCATTATTCTCTGATTTAAATGAATAACCGTCTCGCATTAAACAAGATCCAGATATAATGTTCATGCTCAACGCTGGCACCAAATAACAATTATTTAGGTCTAATATTAATCCCGAAGGTAGATGTAGAGGTAGCGTGCCGACCGCGATCACATCGACTTTGGAACCGTTTCCCACGCGCATCGTCACCTCGTCCTTTGCCAGTGCCCGCTTATTCCGTAGTCCCTGTTTCGAGTTGCAAATATTAGCAACAGAACCAGTATCAAATACCCAGGTGCTACTGCGAGCTCTAGTAAGGTACACATCAATAACATGTATATCACATATACCTTTGTTCACCTTGCCATCCTTCTTATCCGCCAAATACTTGGGGCAGTTCCGCTTCCAGTGACCAGTCTGCTTGCAGTAGAAGCACTCAGTTTCAGGCTTAGGTCCAGACTTGGGTTTCTTCTCCTGAGCAGCAACTTGCTTGCTGTTCTTCTTGAAGTTCCCCTTCTTCTTCCCTTTGCCCTTTTTCTTGAAACTAGTGGTCTTGTTAACCATCAACACTTGATGCTCCTTCTTGATTTCTACCTCCGCAGCTTTCAGCATTGCGAAGAGCTCGGGAATAGTCTTGTTCATCCCTTGCATATTATAGTTCATCACGAAGCTCTTGTAGCTTGGTGGCAGTGATTGGAGAATTCTGTCAATGACGCAATCATCTGGAAGATTAACTCCCAATTGAATCAAGTGATTATTATACCCAGACATTTTGAGTATATGCTCACTGACAGAACTGTTCTCCTCCATCTTGCAGCTATAGAACTTATTGGAGACTTCATATCTCTCAATCCGGGCATTTGCTTGAAATATTAACTTCAACTCCTGGAACATCTCATATGCTCCATGACGTTCAAAACGTCGTTGAAGTCCCGATTCTAAGCCGTAAAGCATGGCACACTGAACTATCGAGTAGTCATCAGCTTTGCTCTGCCAGACGTTCATAACATCTGGTGTTGCTCCAGCAGCAGGCCTGGCACCCAGCGGTGCTTCCAGGACGTAATTCTTCTGAGCAGCAATGAGGATAATCCTCAAGTTACGGACCCAGTCCGTGTAATTGCTACCATCATCTTTCAACTTTGCTTTCTCAAGGAACGCATTAAAATTCAACGGAACAACAGCACGAGCCATCTATCTACAATCAACATAAACAAGCAAGATACTATCAGGTACTAAGTTCATGATAAATTTAAGTTCAATTAATCAAATTACTTAAGAACTCCCACTTAGATAGACATCCCTCTAATCCTCTAAGTGATCACGTGATCCAAATCAACTAAACCATAACCGATCATCACGTGAGATGGAGTAGTTTTCAATGGTGAACATCACTATGTTGATCATATCTACTATATGATTCACGCTCGACCTTTCGGTCTCCGTGTTCCGAGGCCATATCTGCTATATGCTTGGCTCGTCAAGTATAACCTGAGTATTCCGCGTGTGCAACTGTTTTGCACCCATTGTATTTGAACGTAGAGCCTATCACACCCGATCATCACGTGGTGTCTCAGCACGAAGAACTTTCGCAACGGTGCATACTCAGGGAGAACACTTCTTGATAATTTAGTGAGAGATCATCTTATAATGCTACCGTCAATCAAAGCAAGATAAGATGCATAAAAAGATAAACATCACATGCAATCAATATAAGTGATATGATATGGCCATCATCATCTTGTGCTTGTGATCTCCATCTCCGAAGCACCGTCATGATCACCATCGTCACCGGCGCGACACCTTGATCTCCATCGTAGCATCGTTGTCGTCTCGCCAATCTTATGCTTCCACGACTATCACTACCGCTTAGTAATAAAGTAAAGCATTACATCGCGATTGCATTGCATACAATAAAGCGACACCATATGGCTCCTGCCAGTTGCCGATAACTCGGTTACAAAACATGATCATCTCATACAATAAAATTCAGCATCATGCCTTGACCATATCACATCACAACATGCCCTGCAAAAACAAGTTAGACGTCCTCTACTTTGTTGTTGCAAGTTTTACGTGGCTGCTACGGGCTTAAGCAAGAACCAATCTCACCTACGCATCAAAACCACAACGATAGTTTGTCAAATAGACTCCGTTTTAACCTTCGCAAGGACCGGGCGTAGCCACACTTGGTTCAACTAAAGTTGGAGAGACAGTCGCCCGCAAGCCACCTGTGTGCAAAGCACGTCGGGGAACCGGTCTCGCGTAAGCGTACGCGTAATGTTGGTCCGGGTCGTCTCGTCCAACAATACCGCCGAACCAAAGTATGACATGCTGGTAGGCAGTATGACTTATATCGCCCACAACTCACTTGTGTTCTACTCGTGCATATAACATCAAACCATAAAACCTAGGCTCGGATGCCACTGTTGGGTTTCGTAGTAATTTCAAAAAATTTCCTACGCACACGCAAGATCATGTGATGCATAGCAACGAGAGGGGAGAGTGATGATCTACGTACTGCGGAAGCGATGACACGACGTAGAGGAAGTAGTCGTACGTCTTCACGATCCAACCGATCAAGCACCGAAACTACGGCACCTCCGAGTTCGAGCACACGTTCAGCTCGATGACGATCCCCGGACTCTGATCCAGCAAAGTGTCGGGGAAGAGTTCCGTCAGCACGACGGCGTGGTGACGATCTTGATGTACTACAGCAGCAGGGCTTCGCCTAAACTCCGCTACAGTATTATCGAGGAATATGGTGGCAGGGGGCACCGCACACGGCTAAGGAATAGATCACGTGGATCAACTTGTGTGTTCTAGGGTGCCTCTACCTCAGTATATAAAGGACTAGAGGGGGGAGGCCTGGCCGGCCAAGGGGTGGCGCGCCAGGAGAGTCCTACTCCCTCTGGGAGTAGGATCCCCCCCCCAATCCTAGTTGGAATAGGACCGGGGGGAAAGAGAGAGGGGGGGCCGGCCACCTTGGGCTGCTCCTTTCTCCTTTCCACTAAAGCCCACTAAGGCCCATATAGCTCCCGGGGTTCCGGTAACCTCCCGGTACTCCGGTAAAATCCCGATTTCACCCGGAACACTTCCGATATCCAAACATAGGCTTCCAATATATCAATCTTTATGTCTCGACCATTTCGAGACTCCTCGTCATGTCCGTGATCACATCCGGGACTCCGAACAACCTTCGGTACATCAAAATGCATAAACTCATATATAACTGTCATCGTAACCTTAAGCGTGCGGACCCTACGGGTTCGAGAACAATGTAGACATGACCGAGACACGTCTCCGGTCAATAACCAATAGCGGGACCTGGATGCCCATATTGGCTCCTACATATTCTACGAAGATCTTTATCGGTCAGACCGCATAACTGCATACGTTGTTCCCTTTGTCATCGGTATGTTACTTGCCCGAGATTCGATCGTCGGTATCCAATACCTAGTTCAATCTCGTTACCGGCAAGTCTCTTTACTCGTTCTGTAATACATCATCCCGCAACTAACTCATTTAGTTCAATGCTTGCAAGGCTTAAGTGATGTGCATTACCGAGAGGGCCCAGAGATGCCTCTCCGACAATCGGAGTGACAAATCCTAATCTCGAAATATGCCAACCCAACATCTACCTTTGGAGACACCTGTAATGCTCCTTTATAATCACCCAGTTACCTTGTGACGTTTGGTAGCACCCAAAGTGTTCCTCCGGCAAACGGGAGTTGCATAATCTCATAGTCATAGGAACATGTATAAGTCATGAAGAAAGCAATAGCAACATACTAAACGATCGGGTGCTAAGCTAATGGAATGGGTCATGTCAATCAGATCATTCAACTAATGATGTGACCTCGTTAATCAAATAACAACTCTTTGTTCATGGTTAGGAAACATAACCATCTTTGATTAACGAGCTAGTCAAGTAGAGGCATACTAGTGACACTTTGTTTGTCTATATATTCACACATGTATTATGTTTTCGGTTAATACAATTCTAGCATGAATAATAAACATTTATCATGATATAAGGAAATAAATAATAACTTTATTATTGCCTCTAGGGCATATTTCCTTCACCAGTCACTGCACAGGTTGATGCATGCGTGAATGGAAATCCTACCGCTTCCTATATCTGGGAGCCGCATTACTCATGGCGAGCAGCACTGCCTGCCTAGCTAGCGTCCAACCACCGAGAATCACTCGTACGTACTTCCTTCGTTTCGAATTACTTGTCGCAGGTATAGATGTATCTAGATGTATTTTAGTTCTAGATATGTCCATTTCTGCAATGAGTAATTTGGAACGGAGGGAGTACGTACGACGACACGATGCAGACATCGTGGTTGCTGGTACTACATCCTTGTCGAGGCCTCATTACTGATGGCAGGCAGCTCGATTGGCCGTGCGCCAGTCACTGCACAGGTTGATGCATGCATGAATGGAAATCCTACCGCTTCCTATATCTGGGAGCCGCATTACTCATGGCGAGCAGCACTGCCTGCCTAGCTAGCGTCCAACCACCGAGAAACACTTGTACGTACTTCCTTCGTTTCGAATTACTTGTCGCAGGTATAGATGTATCTAGATGTATTTTAGTTCTAGATATGTTCATTTCTGCGATGAGTAATTTGGAACGGAGGGAGTACGTACGACGACACGATGCAGACATCGTGGTTGCTGGTACTACATCCTTGTCGACCATCATCATGCGTTATTGACCTATCGATATGTTGTACTAGTGCATTTCCACTTGCCCAAGATTGTTTGCATGTGAGGAGCAAACAAACACCAGACGTGCACAGCGAGCAGCAGAGCTGGGAAAGCCCGCCGGTGCCGTCGATCAATCAGATCATCGGGGCCCAGGTGTCTTAGGCATCGCCAACACACACTTCACTTCACTTCACTTGGGGCGCAGGTATCTGCACGCTTTGGTTCTATGCCTTGCAATGCCACATTTTGCACACACACTCCTTGCCAAAATTGCCTAAGGTTGATTCGATAAAATGAAAGCCATAAATTGATAATCTTGCTATATTTTTTAAGTGCATGTCTTGTGGGACCCTAGAGTAAGGCTTAAACCAAACAAGCCACGGGCCGCGTACGTCTATCCAGCTGCTAACGCGGGCAAGGCAACAAGCGGCAACGGCTGCCAGGACTGCCGTCGACGAGCATCCCACCAGTCACCGCCGATGCTAGGCAATAGAAATGGAGCATTAGGGTACGGGTAGGGTTCAACAAGAAATGAAACGTTGGCTTTAGTGTCAGGAAAGTTTGGTTCCCTACACACAGACGGAAACAAATTGGAAAGTTTTGATTTGTGTTGTATATGAGGAAAGTTTTGATTTTCCCATGACTTTTGGGAGAAATCTTTTTTCGGAAACAAATTGCAAAGTTTTGATGTGTGTTGTATATGAGGAAAGTTTTGATTTTTCCCATGACTATTGGAGTTGTGTCGAATATAGTGTACAAGGTAGGTTACAATTGGACTATGAGTTGTATTATGTATCCTAGGCCTTTCTTATATAGCGGGGGTAGACACACGATGTAACATATGCCTACATAATAGCACCGGAACGCAGGGAAAGCCAGCGGCATGTGCCGGTGTCCACGGCGACCGGGTGCGGTATTGTGACGGTGTCACAGGGAGGAGCGCCCGTAGTCAAGCCCCGGGGATGTAGCCATATCGGTGAACCTCGTTAACAAATCTCGGTGTCATGCTCGTATGATTGCTTGGTCCTCAGATGATCGACGGTATGTCTCAGATTTATTCTAACAATGACTTTTGGGAGGAAATTAGTGCTGAGACGGGGAGGGATTTCAATGATCGGCAGATTTGTGTACATGGGACAGAAGAACCAGAAGAAAACCAGTACGTTTGAAAAAAAAATGGGTACGGAGGGTGGGGGTACGCATGTGCAGTGGGTGCTTCTTCTCACGTGCTTCACTACCCATGTGCAGTGTAAGTTGATTTCTATTTACCCACAAGTGTTTACGGCTTTTCTCAGTGATTGTCTATTTGTTTGTTTGTTTGTTTGTTTGTTTGTTTGTTCATCGACTACTTATTTATTTCTAAACAGAGATTAATGTGATCACTAATATATTTTTATGTTCCACAGCTAGAATATTGGAAGAGGCGGAAAGGGTTAAGGTCCATGTAAATGGACTGTGCATCCTTAATTCATGCGACCGACCATCGGTATGCTACTACTGCTGTTTAGTAAAGGATCAGTGCTACGGCTCAGTTGATGAGTACAAGGCCGAGTGTCTCAAGATTTCTCCCCTGGACCCGGCGACCATCCTTGCGCCATCGCCTCCTATCTAATCTAATCTAATCTAATTATATAGCTTTATTTACAAGTACTCCCTTCGGTCCTTTTTTGTTCGCATATAAGATTTGAACTAAAAAAGAGGCTCTTGAATTTGAAGGAAGTATATCAATTCTAGTGAGGCCGCTTGTGAAGTTATTACTTGGAATCCCTTCAGGTCTAATCCAGGTTGTGAGGGTCTTCATGTAGATGATGCTCTCAATTATCTGCTCATAATAATAGGAGAGCGAAGACTGCGAAAACGGTGTCGTTTTTCATATTTTCAATTTTTTTAGAAATTTCATGAACATATTTCAAGATCTTTGAATGAACTGCGTGTGCTATGGTTGGTTTTCTAGAAGTGTCATTTTTTACATTTATGATAATTTTTTTTTAAGAAATGTTGTGAACATATTTTGAAATATTTGCGTATTTTTGAAGTTCCATGAGAATTCTTTTTAATTGTATGAACATTTTAGTAAACTGCATGAACAAACTTTCACATTCCATTAATATCTTTTTAATGCGCGGTGAACATTTTTCAAAACTATGTAAAGTAAATTCCTATGTAGATATACATTTAAAATGTGAAAAAAACACTCTCGCGGAAATGAGAGAAAACTGACCCAAAAATCAGAACATTTTTAGTACATGAGAAATCCAAAAAAATCAAAATGTAAAAACAGAAAGAAAATAATGAGCCAAGCGTAGAAGCAAATAAGAAGACACTACTGGACCAACCCTGTATATCTCGCTACAAGTGATAAATAGACCCTCCAAGAAATAAATGCTAACAAACACTTGGCTTGGGAGCGCCTATGTCTCGCCTGTTGTGAGATGGTAGAACCGCTCGACTTAGGGCCAGCCTAAATGGCCTGACATAGTTGGAAGTGACTGGTTTGCTTTGTCCTTTTTTCATTTTGATATTTTATTATTTGTCAGAATGTTATCAATATACATATTTTTGTAATTACTTTACTAAGTTTTCAAAAAAAAAGACTGACTGTGCACTAAAATAGGCCACATAATGTACATAATTGTTCATGTAATTTGTAAATAATCTTCATTTGATTAAAAAAATTGATTGTATTATAAAATGTACACACATTTAAAAAGTATGTTGGTGATATTTAAAAAAATTATGCAATGTAAAAAATCGCATAACTTTGGAAAAAATCACATGTAGATCACATCTCATCGCCGGCAGGTGCCAGAGCGAAGGCCTATTAGAGAAGAGACCTCCTCAATGCCGCCTTCATTCACCAGTGCACAGGTTTAGCCCGACCATTAGTTTTGTCGCAACGAGGAGATGAAGAAAGGGCCGACGGGGCTAGGGACCAAACATCCATGGACCCTAATATGGATGGCGACCGTTCGCTGCGACGCATGACATTTTTTCTTGAGAAACCGCCACCATTTGATCTCACGTCCAACTAAAACTGTGTGGAAAATGGCGTTTGTTTGCTATCCCAAACGGTTGCGAGTTAGCATTGCCCAGCATTCATAACCTACAACAGGAAGTAGTACCTGAGTAGTAGCATCATCAAGAGTGGAATATTCTTGGCGTTACGCCTAGGCTAATAAGGCATTCCCTTGGGAGTGGAGTGTACGCCGGTGCGTTCCCCGTGCGACGGCGTCACGCGCCCTCACACCTGGCCACCCGCCGACACGTGGGGCCAGCGCGACCCGCTCATAATCTAATCCGATCTACTAATGTAAACCTTCCATTTACGAATTATAAACCTCCCAATCTCTCGCCAGCGCTGCTGCTATTAATCAATCAATCCTCTTTGCAGTTTGCTTTTCTCCCATCCCCTCCTCCAACCCCACAACCAAACGCCGCCTCGAACCTTCCTTCCGCGAGCCAAGCGGCGGGGGTTCCGCGAACCGCGGAGGAGATGGGCGAGTACTGCGCCCCGGCGGCGGCGGCGGCGGAGGGGGACGTGCTGCCGCGGGCGCCGGTGGCGGCGGCGGGCAGGTACCTGTACGGCGACTACGACCGCTGCTCCACCAAGCAGGTCTTCGACAACCTCCACGGCAACATCTCCCTCGACCCCGTGAGCGATTCGACTGCTTCCCCTTCCTCCTGTTCGCTCTTGTTTTGTTGCGGCGGCTCGGCTGCCTTATCGATTGGTTGGTTGTGGGTGCGTGGTTCGGCCCGGTGGTTTGGGCGAGCAATCCGTCGGTTTCGGGTTGGTCGGCGATTCGATTCGTTTCGGGCCTCCATCGCACCGCTCCCTCCTCCGCATTACTGCGCCTGCGTGCTTGCTTCCCCACCAATCTCTGCTCTGCCCGCGCGCGGTCCGAGTTTTTTTTTTCACGAGCAGTATGCGTTTCCTTATGTCTGTTTGTCATCGTCGGGCGCTGCGATTCAGTCCGATTTCAGTCCCGTGGAAATGGTGCTGAGAGTTCGTTTCCTTGTGCTCCACGACGGGACCAAACAGCAACGACGGCGCAAGTCCCCGTCCACCTGATTACCTGCTGTTTTTCCTCTTCAGATTTTCGGCTGTATGTTTGTGTTGTTGTGGCGTATCAACTGCTTATTACTAGCTACAAGTGCTCCCCATGTGCCCTTCCGTTTTAAAATTCATTCGCTGGACCTTTTCCACGCTTGCTTGTGCTAATGTATGACCTGTTTCTGTTTCCTCCACCGGAGAATGGGAATATTGTTGTTGCCTGACCTGAGTATGACCGGGGTCAACCTTGAGAGCGATGGGTATTATAATAGTTATTATGGGGTTAATAATTAAATAAACGTATTATGCTTTGATTGGCCTGTTTATCCATTATTAGTGCTTGGGCTGTAACGTGCGTCCCCCAAGTAATGGAACATGGAGCATGCTACTACCAGTTTAGTGATGATGCACCAAAAGGACTGTTTCAGCATTGCACTTCATGGCTATTTTTGGCTTGGCTACTCTTTGTACTCGTTTATTCTACCTCACTACAGTTACTGCTGTCTGGTGTAGCTGCTGCTCTGCTTATGGCAATTCGTAACGTCCGTCCTAATGTGTCTCCACTAACTAGGTCGTATTCAAGTTACATAATATTGGGTCCCTTTTACTTTCCACCATGGATATTAGTAATCTGCATACCGTTTTCACATTCCAGTATCCTGAATTTGAGTAACTCAGTTCTGATGGCACTAGCATTGGACCATCTTCAGTCTTGCAACCAATTAGTAACAGGATCTCATGCTGCATATATGTATATTCCTTTTATTTAAAACTTAAATGTGTTCAACCACTGAGGATTCTGTTGGGAGTTCTCTTGTGTCCTACAGTATTAAATGATCATTCATAACTGCCCTCGTCTTCTTGCTGTTGGCCAAGTGGTTTTCCATTTTGAGCTTCAGTGCTCTGCCATGCGTTACAAGTAGAACACTGCACCTGATGTTTCTTTTTATGAATGAATAATTGCTTTGTGTAACTTGGATGCGTGGTCAGTCATCAGTCAGTATATAATGATCACACTAATTGTCTATTTCATATATATGGAAAAATAGTTCTACTTTTATTACTAATTTAATTTTCTGTATGTCTACTGAGAAATAGAAGCTTTACATAATTTCTACTCCCAACTATTCATCATCTGTAATAAGAGTCACTTTCTCTGATAGTTTCTGTTCCTTAAGCTATTCACTTTTCTTCAATAACAATTACTTCCTCTGATGTGCAGTTGGCCCGTGAATTTGTGGATACAGAGGAATTTCAGAGGTGACTTGAGTTTTCCCAAATTATTGCTGCACATTTGCCTATTTAACTTTCTAGATGGCCTAATTATGTTTTCATTTCATCCAGGTTGCGGGATCTGAAACAGCTTGGTGAGTTTTCTTCCCTTGCTAGAGAAACCTTATTGGGAACTTTGCATTCTATCTTGCTGGCAGTGTCAGAAATCTAAATGGAGTCCCATATCCGATGTTTTTGTGTGTGCTAGTGAACAGTGAAAGTGCATTGCTACTTATTTTTTGTCAGCCGACCACGGACTTCTTTGTGCCACAGTGTTTATTGTATACTCCCTCCGTCTCGATTTATTTGTCGTGGAAATGGATGTATTTTAGTTCTAGATGCATCCATTTCTGCAACAAGTAATTCCGGATGGAGGGAGTGTGATTTAGATGATCTTATTTTTTTTCCTAAAATGAATAGTGCTGTGAGCTTCTTTTATGGGTAATCCAACTCTGATGAAATTTACAGTTCATTAATGTTTGTGTAACATGCTCTGTATGCTTTTCAGGCCTTACATATCTGGTGTTTCCCGGGGCTGTCCACACACGTTTTGAACATTCATTAGGTGTTTATAGACTTGCTGGGGAGGCTATGAACAATCTTCAGAAGTACCAGGTTGGTACCATGGAAGATGGAACATTGTCTTGACTGCTACATACTCGCAAGTGACAGTTTACTTATAATGCAGAAGCTTATGCATTTTTTTTCACTCAACAGGGAAACGAACTTGGCATTGACCGCATTGATGTGCAAACTGTGAAACTTGCAGGTTGGTGTTTCTCAACCGTGGCTCAACAAGTTTTGCTTGTTAATGATCTTTGTGATAATTCTGTTCAGGTCTCTTACATGACATTGGACATGGCCCCTTCAGTCATCTGTTTGAGCATGAGTTTCTTCCTCGTGTTCATCCAGGATCAACATGGTGATTCTCTTTTCCATCTACGACATTTTGTTTTAGTTGTCAAGGTGCCACGCATGTGAGCATATTAACATTGCATGGTTAATGATTATTCATCCACTTATCTGTGTTCCCATATGCCTGTTAATCTGTTAAAGTTATCTGGAGATTTTGGTCTAACATTTTAATAAATAAAATCTCATTTGCTTATTCAGGTCCCATGAACATATGTCTGCACTGCTTCTGGACAGCATTGTCGATAAACACGCAATAGATATTGAACCTGATTATCTGAAAGTTATCAAGGTAAAATGCATTTCATATAAGAACTTGTGGTGGCACCAACTTAGTTATCATTCCTATTTTGAAGCGATCTTATGGGTCATACAGAATTCAGTTCATTGTGCAACCTGCCATCTCTAGGTAGTACTGTTATAAAAATATGAAATGAAAAACCTGGAGCAGTCGGGCATGAAGTTCATTTATAGGGTGCATAGCTTGTAATAGTACAGCACAGTGTGCTGTTCTAAGTTATTAAATTCTTACCCTGCTCCTTCAAAAATTTCTGCAGGAAATGATAGTTGCAAGCTCTGACGTCTCCACAGCAGAAGTATGTATATTGTTCTCTCCTACTATTTTAATCACCCATTTCGAATGAAATAGATTGATTAAATGTAGATTGGTTCTTCACAGGGTGTGAAGGAGAAGCGTTTCCTTTACGACATTGTTGCTAATGGGCGCAACGGTATAGATGTTGACAAGTAAGGGCCTTCTTTGTATCGTGCTTCCAAATTTCGTCTATAAGTCTACCATTATCTCTCTACCATCATCTGGTTATGGCATAACCTAGAGTAATGATGCAGGTTCGACTACATTGACCGTGATTGCAGAGCATGTGGTATTGGGAGCAATTTCCAGCATTGGAGGTATATTTTGCCATCAAACGTGCCAACTTTCTTTTGCCCAATTGCCCCTATGGCCTAGTTGAGAATATGAACACAGGCATTCAAGATCTGCACTGTTGTGCAAACTGACAATGCCAGATAATTATGTAGATCCTCAATGGAAGCTTAGGAATGTTAAAATAATTGAAGATATGATTATGATGATGAAAGAACGCCAGCTACACTGTTGGCAACGTTTATGTGCTGACGAGAATGCCAATGTGATTTTGTGATCATGAGCATTTAGACAGAACTTGTCCATCAACATATATTGCCGTTTTTCATACAGGCTTTTAGAAGGTATGCGAGTGATGGGTGATGAAATATGCTACCCTGCCAAAGACTGTAGGTCAACTATATAACAGTCATCTATTTCAATTTGACCCATTGCCATTGTTTTCTTTTTCTGTAAGTATCTAATACGTGACTTGGTATACTCCACTTGGAATTACAGATCTGAGCATCCATAAATTGTTCACAACACGTGCTGATCTGCATCGGACTGTCTATACCCATGCCAAAGTAAAGGTACATGCTCTTTATACTCAGGGTTTTCCAACTCCATTACAGTATTGCCTTATTTACCTTACAAAATATCATGGTTACATCAAGAGACAACCCATAAGTAAGTCCATACGGCTGTGTTGCATTACACTGAGACTTCCTGTCAACAGTGTTAACTGTTGTCGTATATGGTATTGTAGAAGATAATCATAGTAGGGTTTTTAGATGAAGCTCTCAAAGGTCTCGTGTTTAAATGAAATGATTGTGCTGTCGTGATCTCATTTTTGGATGTACTTAAGTTGCTTCACCAATTTATACTGATAAATGTGTATGCACCAAAAATCTGCACTCCTGTATATTGCCTCTTCTTTATGTATGTCCTTTAAGTTGCATCATCAATTATATTGTTAGCTATTATGCCCGCAGAAAGACGTTGCCAGTTCCAGTTATCTGCAGTCTCCGTGCATTGCTTTCTTTCTATATAAATGGAACTGTTTCTAACAGTCTTCAATTGTTAGGCTGTTGAACTGATGCTTGTGGATGCGCTTGTTGAAGCGAATGAATACTTGGGAATATCTTTGCATGCAGATGATCCAGAGGACTTTTGGAAGGTTTGGTGTCAGATAATGTTATGTTTGTTACATTAATGGTTCTTTTGTTGGTCTATCCCTCTTACTTGTACAACTCTGGGATTTCCAGTTAGATGACACAATCGTCAAAAGCATTGAAACTGCTCCCAACGATGAACTGAAGAAAGCAAAGGAAATCATTCAGCGTATTCGCCGGAGAGAGCTCTACAAGGTAGCAGTTCTTTTCAGTTGTAATATACTCCCTCCGTCCCATAATGTAAGACGTTTTTTCACACCACATTAGTGTCAAAATACGTCTTACATTATGGGACGGAGGGAGTATCATTCTATTATTTTGTCTGTCCTTCTGTCACATGCTCTTCTCACAGCTATTTGTGCTGAATCTGTGGGTCTTACAGTTATGCACGTGCAATATTATTTGAATGTTGTTCAGTGTGTAACTTGATATGACATGTAGTGCAAGCAACTATTACCAGTTTCTGCGTGTCGATTTAGTCAAGGCTTTGCGTATAGTGGTATGCGTCTTGGGTTGAGTTGGCAGATACAGTGACTGGTTTGGCTTTATATGCGAGTTGGTGCCTTTTAAACCTAAGTAGGTGTTTAGGTGAGTGTAGTGCTGGATAGTTATAGAGACTGCATCCACACATGTTATTACTAATTTTCATTTTCTAGAAACATTTTAGGGGTGGGTTAATCTGCCAATATCACACTAGATTACTCGACTTTTCAGACTACAAGGAGAGTTTAATATTGTTCTGTACCATACTTACATCGTGAGCAGCATCCCGTTTTACGTTGTGGTCTTGCATATGTTGATTCAGTTAAATTCTTTTGAGTTGCAGTTCTGCAATCAGTATTCTGTTCCAAAGGATAAACTGGACCATTTCAAGAATATAACTGCACAGGACATAGTTTGCTCACAGGTTCATGTCTCCCCTCTTGACTCATTTTGCGTCGGTTGCTACTATCTGACCTCCCTGAAACTAACTCTGCAAGCTCTCTGTTTCTAATTTTCCCTGTGTGTCTTCAGATAACTTCAAAGGTGCTGCTTAAGGAGGAAGACGTGGCGGTCAGCAATGTGAAGATTGACTTGACGCGTGGGAAGGACAACCCGCTCGAAAGGTTTTTGATGCTTGAACATCCATTAGTCCCACCCTGTTATTCATTTACGCGCACAGTATGCATGATCTTCCAAGTTGTGACCAGTTGCCTTTCTTTCTCTTAAACACATAATTTGGGTCATCCCACAGCATCAAGTTCTTCAAGGTATTTACAAACCCTTCTTTGTATCTTGGATATGTATGGTGGCAATGGTCTAAGGTAGAACTCTTGTGATGCCAGGATTTCGGATGCGAAGAGAAGTTCCCGATAACGGACGAGCGCGTCAGCCACCTGCTGCCGGTCTGCAACCAGGACAGGATTGTGAGGGTGTACGCAAAGAAGCCGGAGCTGGTAAGTGAAGAAGAAACCATGCAGGCACTTACTACTAGAATACCATTGGCTCTCGATTGCGATTGAATGACATGAAAACCTTGGTGGTGGGGTGGCAGGTGGAGGCGGTGTCGGAGGCGTTTGAGAACCTGCAGCTGAGGATGTATGGGGAGAAGACGCAGGTGCACGACACGCCCACCAAGAAGAAGCGCAGGTTCAACTAGCGGCATGTCTAGCTGCGGCATACCACAGGCAGGCAGGCAGAGTAGGAAACCAAACAAACGACATGGAGGGTGGACATATACATATATACTACTACTACTTACTAGAGTCAGTTGGTTTTAGCTAGGAAAGTCAGTCAGTCTGCGTAGGGAAGGGAAGGACGACACACTCACTGGTGAATTGTACAGTTTTGATGCACGGAAAAGGGGGGAAATTTTACTCTCGGCGGTCGGCGGTATATGTAGGTACTGACTGACACAGGATGGATGGCTAGCTAGCTAGCTCATTAGCTACCAATTGCATTGTCATTTTGGCATGCACTCCCTCCCCTGTTATTACCGTATGCTTACCCTTACCACCTATATGCATGATGATGATGATGATGATGACATTGCTACCAGTTACAGAATGGTGAATATATATCACACACATAGAATCCCTTTGAGTTGAGAGGCTTATTTTTTCTTCTGTTTGGGTTTGAAAGAAATTTGATCCTCTGCCATCGAACGCCGTATCAGTCTGTACAAAGTTCCATCTCACCCTTCCAATTCTCCTTTCGAGATTTGAGGATAATTTATACTATACACTGTACACTGTCCGTGGACAGGGGGAGATAGGGGCCAGTCCGCAGATATGAATGCGGGAGCCGGTCATGCAACGCATTTCAAACAGGGTTTAAACAAACCAGATGAAATTTAAACAAACTCGACCAATTTCATTCAAGTTAGGACATATTTATATAAAAGAAGTCAGTAACTCGACCGTTTAGCTAAATACTTAAAAACATAAACCTAAATCCTATACCGGACGACCACCTCGTAGTCGTGGCTGCCCTGCCATGTTGTGGAAGGGCGTCGGAGAGCCGCGGCAGCCTGTGTTGGGCATCAATGTCGGCCGATGCATGCTTTCGGCCGGCATGAATGTGGCCTGGGAAGTGGCGCATGCATTGGACGAAAAGCGCAGGAGAGCTAGGAAAATGTTTTGCGGTGGGCCAGATTAGTCTGACGCGGGCGTGGCAGTGGTGCGGACGCCCGCAAAGCCCCCCTCCCCCCAGTTTGTCTCCGGTTTGCGTGGCAAAACACGTCCGGACCGGCCAACATTGAGGTCCAATGTATTTAGTCCGATGTTTTGTTGTTGCGTTTATTCGCACATGTGGCAAACTTTAGTGCCCTGTGGATGTAATCTATGTAATAGTTGTAATATTCCAGCGTAAATTGCTTGTTTAGTTACCGCGGTTTGATTTCCACGATACGCTAATAGACCGAACGTGATAGGCCATAATAAACATGGGCCACATACGGGTCGTAGTTACCATGTGCCACATACGGGTCGTAAAATCTCGAGCCACAAATGGGCCAAAACACAACATGGGCCACATACGGGTCGTAGTAACCATGTGCCACATACGGGTCGTAAAACCTCGAGCCACAAATGGGCCAAAACACAACATGGGCCACAAATGGGTTGAATAATGTTGTACATCAAAAGGCCTAAAACACAACATGAGCCACAAATAGACTAAAAGCAGAAGGACCCGCTAATGGTCCCAAACACATAACGGATCGTTAATAGGCCGAAAGCCATCTAAGACAAACCACATCCATAATGGGTCGTTAATGGGCTGAAGGTTACTACGGGCTAGAAACAACCCAAAGGATCCACGGGCCTTTAATGGGTCGAATGGAACCACGGGTTATAAACCTCTCTTTATTATAACTTCACTAAAAATTCCATCATTTGGATCCGATCATCACTCACCCCAACAGGGAATTTGAAGTTTCTTATGGCATAGGTGGGTAGGTTTCCTAACAAAATTCAAGAAATGCCAGCCGTAATTGTAAATATTCTTGTATTATGAACCCATACACGACACAATAACCATTCATCATTATATTGGATGGATTAAAAAAATTCAAGGCATGTCGGTCATAGATTCATTGCAAATAGTCTTGTATTATTGACTCATACATGAAACAATCAACATTCATTATTACATTAGATGAACACATAGGATGCCAAGAGAAATGCAAAGTACTTACAACCTAGGTGGCTTTCATGAACACAACCATGAAAGGTTCATTGCTCACAGTTAACCACATATTTCCATTATAAGTACGCAAACCCAGATCTTTGCACGGGCCCTTGTTGGCACAGACCACCAACTTGTATCCTGTCATGTCAGCGCCATGCCTCTCAATCCGAAACACCAAGGGCGACCATGTGCCCTCCTTGTTCCCTGCCGCCACATACTGAGTCGATCCTAACGATGAATTTGGTGTTTGATCCGTCAGGTGCCAAGGCAACATCTTTGCACATAAACTAGATAGATCATTAGTCTCGATCCATACGTCGCTCGACAAGTGGATAGGCACAATGTTTACATCTCTCGGTGGTGGCCGTATCGTTGAAAAAAAAATGAACTCCATGTTGGTTCGAATAGTCATGTTGCTCTCGAGGACAACATGGTATAGGCAGCCATGATGATGAATGCGCTTAGTTGTGAGGAACAACTTGTCATCTATATGTTTGGCTGGGAGGACGTAGTAGGCATTGTAGCTGTTTAGTGGCTCGCCTTCTGTGTCGTAAACTAGCTGGATGGTATTGCTGGCAATGCAAGGGAGGGAGATGGTGAGGAGAGGGAGGAGAGAAAAGAAGACGGTAAGCTTCATGGCGGTCCACATAATCTTTGGCATGTAAAGCTAGTGAAATGCAATGAGTTGGTGTGTCATCCATGCCCGAGCTCTGTGGTTTATATTGAGAAGAATGCGGGGTCATCATCTATTTCTCCACTTATAGAACATTTATGTTTTGCGCTTTTCTTCCAAATATAGGCCATACCTCTAAGCAAACGTCACAAAAGTAACATCTTTGTTTTGGAAACATTAAGTGATTACTATTATTTACTAGTAAAAATACTAGATAAGACAATTATAAATAAGGAGATCCTTAACATTTTTGAAACATTAAATGACCAGTACTATTTCTTTAGTAAGAAATCTAGATAAGATGGTTACAAATAAGGAGATCCTTAATATTTTGGAAACATTAACCGATTACTATTATTTGACTAAATCTTGCATGCAAACAAACCCCTAGGTTCTCCTTTTCTTGGGAACACCTCATAACTTTATTCATACTTGAAACCATTACAGTATAGTGCTTTGGATTCAAGATGCAAAATCATACAAAGTAACTCATAGAACCAAGAATTACAAGGAAGTCTCTTGGATACATCTTCCACGCGGTATCAATCTTTGCAAGACGAAAATTGTTGATAGTTCAATAAAAGGGTTGCAATTGGACTAGAGTTGTGACGTCGCCACTCATTCACGTGGACAAATTTGATCGCCAATAAAGGTATCTGAACCATAGTATGCTTCCTATGAAACCAACTCTAAGCCTAAAACCAGTCTGATTCCAAGCAAGCGATCGGGTAGTTTAATCCCTAGCGCCCCCTTAACCTCTCATAGAATGCAGCTAACCTCGATCCTTGGCCATCGGGTCAGCCCCAATTCATTGTCTTGGCCATCGGGATACCGTATGCTTACCCTTACCCTTACCTATATGTATGATGATGATGACATTGCTACCAGTTACGAAATGGTGAATATATATCAGACACATAGAATCCGGCCCTTTGAGATGCCAAGCTTCTTTTTTCTTCTGTTTGAATTTGATGAAGGAACTTTGGTCATTCCGTTGACTCGTATCCTCTGCCGTGCTGTCTCTTGGGACTGTTTATGTGCTGTCTCTTGGGACTGTTTCATAGAGAAACCATGTATGTTGCTACTATTATGAATGAATACATGGTTCTTCTTCTAAAAAAAGGGAAGGATCGGGCCAAGTTCAACTACTTGCTCTATTATGAATGAATACATGATTATGTTAAAAAAACGAATGAATACATGGTTATGTTAAAAAAACGAATGAATACATGGTTCTTCAACTTCTTCTAAAAAAAAAGTTCAACTCTTTGCTACAGCAGTTGCAGGGATTGGTCAAGTGCTTCAAACTATCGGTATATATAACCTAACGTAAGGAGGTTACCACAGGCCGACTTTAGCTCAGTTGGTAGAGCGGAGGACTGTAGTGTTGCAGATAAATCCTTAGGTCGCTGGTTCGAATCCGGCAAGTCGGAATTTTTTTACCCTTTTACCCTTTTTCCTTTGTAACTTTTTTTTTACTAAATCCAGTCTTGGATTTGTTATCTACCCTCTTTCTTGGGGGAGAATTTATTATCTACTCATCAGACTAGACTATTCTTTTGCTAATTAACGGTTCCGGTATCGACACATCTTACAAAAATGAAAAAAATGATGCTTGGTGTGTGGCAGCTCTCGTCTAGATGAGAAATAATTATGTCTCTTCTAACTCACACACCCTTGGATTTTACGTGAAGATTCGTGAGGATTTTTTAGGAGTTGGATGAGACTTTGTTAGTTCTCATCACCCAATAGCAAATCCAATATATATTTTTTTTGACTTGTGAAAATAACTCCTTTTCAGCCAGGTAAAAGGGGACCGCCTCCCATTTTTATTCATCATTATGGGGTAAAAAATTCAATCAACAAAAGAAAAAGAAAGGTGCAACACACATCTGCTCAATTCCCACTACAAAAAAAGTAATCAAAATCACACTTCGGCCGGATCAAATCTATCTCTGCGGGCTTCTCTCTACCCTGAGTACATTGATCAATCGATGGCCCCCGGTTAGTTTACTTCTGTGACTCCAGAGCCTTCAGGACCTCCTCGCCCATTCGCTTACACCCGACCAATGTCTGCAACCAAACAGAAGAACGACATGACCACGTAAGCTTCGAAAAAAGAGCACCCATGAAAAAAAAAGATCCGAAAAAAAGGAAGTGAGGGATGTTTGAAAAGATTTTATTATTGAACATGACTACCAATCATTCCAAGAGAACTAACGACTTTGCTAAGTGAATGAAGGTTTTATTATTTGCTTGGCAGCAGATACAAAGTAGCTTTAGTAGGCATTGAACTTCTTCGACGTAAATGTAGCAATGACCACATGCAGACATGACATCCATTGATAATGTTCATAAACTGATCTTACCGTTCCAGGAGAATATATGTCCCCTGTTCGGAACCCGCTGTCCAATGTCTCCGTAACCGCGGTTTCGATTCTCTTGGCAGCATTTTCAGCACCGAGGCCATATTTCAGTAGCATCGCAGCACTAAGAATTGTAGCTAACGGGTTTGCCTTGTCCTGCACTCAACAAATAGCAGGAGGAATCAGAATTTCAAACGCAGCTAACGGGGTTGCCTTGTTCTGCACACAAAATCTATTCTGCGAGTAGAAGCTATATCAACCAACCTGCCCAGCAATGTCAGGGGCAGAGCCATGGATAGGTTCGAATAGACCCGGTCCCTGCAAAGGAAAACAAGATCCTTCAGTGCCTTCTTCTAGCATTCTCAGCAGAACAATATGAGCGCTTGCAAGCAATTTAATGTGGGCTCCCTCTATTACCGATTCACCAACACTAGCAGATGGGAGCATTCCAATGCTTCCTGTGATCATGGATGCTTCGTCCGACAATATGTCACCATAACTATTGTTCGTTACAATTGTGTCAAACTGTGATGATGCAGGAAATTCAGTAGGTCAGCACATGCTCATACTGCTTGAATCGGCATGAAATCAATTGCATACAAAGAAACAAACCTGTTTAGGATTCCAAACAAGCTGCATCGAAGCATTATCAACATACATGTGTGACAGCTCAACATCAGGGAATTCAGAAGCTATTGCAGTGACCCTCTTCCTCCAAAGCATAGATGCCTAAAACAACATTTGATCAAAATGTTATATTCGCTATGTGAAATAAAAATACTTGTAACTATAAGCTTATACTCTGAAGAGGATTCTAGCATGAGCAAAATGATAGTTCATAATCAATATATTCAACTAGATATCCAAGATATTGTTGTATAAACATTAAATATCACGGTGTTCCTCAATATAACTCCATGGATCAGTTCCAATTTTTATACAAGTCAAACAAATCAAGAACATGTTTGGGGTTTATATACTTAAGTACCTCGAGAACATTCGCTTTGTCCACCGAGCATAGGTTCCCTCCTCTCTTGCGGGCAACTTCAAATGCAACACGTGCAATACAATCAATCTGGGGATAGAGTCGTTTATAAAAAATTAGTTCTCAAGTAATGCACTATTCAGTAGTTCTTAATTCAATTACACATTCTTCACGAAAACACATCTTGGCATCATCATAGGACATTCACGCAATTTATCAGGGGGGGGGGGGGGGGGGGGGGCGCTGAAATGTCTGAGGTCAACAATACCTCCAGTAAGCTCTCTAACAACCATGATGTCAACTCCTTCAGCCACCTCTTTCTTCAAAGTAGATGCATCTACTAACTACAAAAGTGTCAGGTCATAGAGGGAAGTAATTACACAGAACATCACTATTTTTAAGCGAATTAAACAAGTCCATCCCACCCCAAATCCTGCAGCTAAGGCTACATTTGCTAGTATTTTGCTGTTTAGTTAAACTATGTACCGCTATGACAGATTACATCAGGGACGCAGGAGCCACTCTGATGCCTTGGATGCAACTAGCAAACTAGAGTACAAAAGGCAGTGCTGTCGAGTAAAGCATGGTTCTTATGCGAAATGCACTGAAACTGAAGCAAGATAGGGATATACCTGCGGCAACACCGTGGCTGGTCGCAGATTGGCAAACACGCCGAGCCCGGCACGGATGTTGAGCAGCCCGGTCTCGGGCTTGAGATGCTTCTCATTGTTATCCCACTTATACCTGCAACCAACCGCAGCATCAACATCCAATTTACTGAAACTCAAAGTCACAGAAGATGCACATGACGACTTCTGAATTAATTACTGCTGCCAGATGGTTTCCACTCACCCTCCTATCGCGCCGAGCAGGACGGCGTCGGAGGCCCGCGCCGCCGCCAGCGTCTCGTCGGGGAGCGGCACCCCGACGGCGTCCAGCGCCGCGCCGCCCATCAGCATCTCCCGGAACCGGAGCTCCACGCCTGCGGCCGCAAGCAAACAAATTGGGGTCACCTGTCGCCCTGCCAGCTAGCACTAGTCGGAGCTCAAAGCAATGGACGGCGTGGGGTTCAGCTTGGCTTGCCTTCCTTGGCGCCGGCGACGGAGAGGACGTCCTTGGCGACGGCGACCACCTCCGGGCCGATGCCGTCGCCCGGGAGGAGCGTAATGCTGTAGCTCCGGGCCGCGGCCGAGCACCGGAACGTCGCCGTCGCATGCCGCGGCCGCACCGCCGCGCCGGAAAAGCTTAGGGTTTTGAGCGGAGCAGCTTGGAGCTGAGTCATCGTCGTGCTTGGCTCGGCCCGGCCCCGGCGTCGTCGTCTCCTCTCCTGGGCCTCGGCTGGATGTGATATAAATCCTGTCCATGGAGTTGGGTTGGGCCCAAGTTTAGCTCCAGGGCCTGTTTCATTTTAAAAGGTTTGAATGCTAACAAAACAATATTTTTTCAATCCCTAATAAAAAAAAGGGATTCAAAAGGTTTGCGTGTTTTTTTAAATAATGGATTTCTTATGATTTTTTCATATATTATTTGTTCCATTTGTAATATTTTTTTGAGGGGATCCATTTGTAATATTTAATCACACAATTCCATTTTCTTAAGATTCATTCGCACCTACACTTTATTAGAAGATAATTTTTGTGGCGGGCTCTAGTGGTTTCTATCGTCAAAAAAATTAAATCATTGTAGGATTCAAGTGTATTTTTTTTGCCTAAGATTCATCTGGATAGAATCTATCAGACTCTAGCCTGTTGGATACAATTTACATGCATTTTCTTTTCCTATTTTCCGGTGCTCTTGTAATCTTGCAAATAAAAGGAAGCCTTAGTGTAGAAAATGAATCGATCCTATGATCTATAACTCGTGTTGACACTGTGTTTTTTACTCCCCCTGTCCCGTACTCCCTTCGTTCGGAATTACTTGTCTTGAAAATGGATGTATCTAAAACTAAAATACGTCTAGATACGTTCATTTCTGCGACAAGTAATTCTGAACGGAGGGAGTATAATATAAGAGTGATTTTGGCACTAGTGTAGTGTCGGAAACGCTCTTATATTATGGGACAGAGGGAGTAGCATGTATTTCTAACCATGTATATTTCTAAGTGTTGATGAGATACAACAACAAGGTAGCGAGGCAGAGCCAATTTGGGTTGCTTGCTAGCTTAGATGGTTATCAACTCACTAGAGGAAGGGAGAGCATGGTATGGAGTGGGGGTAGTGAAATTCACATTGCATGTTTAGTTTGTAGCCTAACTTTGTTGTGCCATAACACCAAATATGCATGTGCTTTGTTCATTGTCATAGTCAGTCATCAACCAAACATGCCGGTAATGTGACATTATTAATAATCTTTTGTCCTATGGTACATTGCTGTTTTTTGTTTTGGAAAAGCAATTTTGGCATGCGCTAAAACTGCAATTTCAATCAGATTTGGTTGTCTCACATACAACATGCAGATCAACATTACACTGCGTACCACCTTTACCACGTTTACAATCAGAAAATGATGAAGTTAATTAAGATAGCCACGATCTTCATCAATTAATTTAACACAGATTTAAGCCAACTGCAGTGATATCAAAAGGTTGCATGAACTAGAGAGCATATATAGATGAACTAAGCGACTGATAGGAGCTGGATTGCGATCAGCAATGCAACTCAAATTGATTAAAAAAACATAATGCAACTGAAACCAAAAGGTTCCGTCGATCGATCGATCGATCGATCGATCGATCGATCGATCGATCGATCGATCGATCGATCGATCGATCGATCGATCGATCGATCGATCGATCGATCGATCGATCGATCGAT